>NW_007250673.1:268546-277739 GCF_000164805.1 Carlito syrichta
TCACACTCACAGCCACCACAGCCTCGACCTGCTGGGCTCAGGTGATCCTTCCACCTCAACCTTCCAAGGAGCTGGAACTACAGGCACACACTACCACGCCTAACTTATTTTTGGATTTATTGTAGAGACGAGGTCTCACCAAGTTGCCCAGTCTGGTCTCGAACCCCTGAGCTCAGGCAATCCTCTCGGCCTCCCAAAGTGCTGGGATTACAGGCTTTAGCCACCACGCCCAGCCAGTATATACATTTTAAGGGATGTTATCTATGTATGACTTTTCAAAGTTGAAATGAATTATGGTAGTATGACATTCGCTCAAAAGATGGCATTAATCAAATGAATGCTAGTGTCACCATGCAGCTGACAGGACAGTCAAAGAAAACGGCAGAAGCATGGGTGACGTTAAAGGAGCGCAAGACTGTTTTGAAGTGGTATTTGAAATTTGAGAAGGTTATGGAAGTACAATGACAATGCAGGCATGAGTATGCAGCAGAACCTCCAACACGCCTAACAATTGCATGCATTCGTGATAACTGTGAGACGCCAGGTAGTGTGATGTGCACAAGGAATGATCCAGGAGGCCTCGCACAGCAACAAGTCCTGCAGTAGCTCACAGTAATCAGAAGCATCTGGATGCTGATGGGAAACACTTTGAGCACCACTTGTAATGCAGAAGTCAAATGTGACTTGTGTTCATCTTTTGTTATTGGTCTATATTGAGTATTACAATTTTAATACAATTTTATCCTTTCTTAAAATGTGTGTGCTTTTTTGGAGTCAGATCAAAGAGGGTAAAATAATTTCCCATTTCCCTTTCAACTTTACTGCTAGGCAACAACCCTCGTGTCCTTATCAGACATATAGCTGAGACAGAAATTCCTAACAATGGGCAGAAAGCAGAGGTGCACTTCACCAGCTGGACTTGTCTGACACTGCCCAGCTGGTGGCTTCTGGCAGCTACTGTGCTGTGTTCTTGCAGAGATACGTAAGCAATCTCAGACATTTTCCTTGTTTTCTAGTTTCTCCATCCCACAAGGAGTACCTGGGAAGGCTCCACAGGTGTTGGGTAGATGGCACTGCATGGTCTCTCTCTTGGGGACAGGCAAGAGTTTTCTCGGGAATGTTTGTGTTTGTCAGACAACAAAGGAGAAGCTGGGAAGAGGAGAGAAAGAATCATCAGAGTATGTGGCAGCTGGCCACAGTTCCTGGTGGCTGGAAGGCTCCCTGGGCACTCTTAGTCTCCCCCACATTCTGGCACTGACCTCTGGCACTCGATGGAGCAGAACTTGTCACATTAGGCGAAGCTGAGTGAGTAGAACTCAAACTTGAGGTAGATGGACTCGGCTGGAAACACACAGGGAGCCGTTACCACAGCCTAATCAGAGGCTTCCCATAACATTGACATGCTTTCAAAATAAAATCATCAACATCTTTTCCAAATGATCAAAAAATAAAGGCCATTTAGAAATAGAGAAAAATCTTACTAAGACAGAGAAAGAGGTTTGCATGTGTTAATCAAGAACCTGAGATTTTTGACTATTGCCAAAGGAATGCATTCGTGTTCATTTCAGCTATAGGCTGTGACTTCTTAGCAGCTACAGGACATTGCCCAACTCAAGTACAAGCAGAAAGACTTCCAGCCTCTGATACACAAATAAGCAAGTGCTTCTAAAAGGCACAGGATGTGCCTTCTCATTATCTTCACGAATGCGTTAAAAGCATGAATTTGGAAATTTGTATTATGCCTCCTTTCCAAAGACAGTGGTGAACATAAATGCTGTATTAATTGTGTCTAAATACAACATTTTGTAGCAAGACTTACACTGGCTCTAAAATCCCTAAAACTACATTTTTTTTTTTTGCATAAAAAACTTCTTATAGAAATGTTCTGACATGTATGTAAGTAGAGAGAATTTTGCAATAGACCCTCAAATCATGTCTTCCTACAGAAAAAAAAAGTCACTTGGAAATGCTAAGAGCCCTCTAGTGTGTGGTGAGCCCTAGACTGAAGAAACAGCCAGAGGCAGGTCTCAGAGGTGACACCTGTGTATCTTGCCTGGACTTTTCCATCGCTTGCTCCTGTCTTCTTGGAGCGATGGGGCAGTTTTGAGAGTAACCTCTTTGTAGACTCCAGAGACCCATAAAGCAACAAGAGTGTTCAAAGGTTTGTCCTTAAGTCAAGTTCTTGCTTGTAGGACTGTTCATTAGCACAGCAGAATGAACAGAAACTCTCATGATTGAGACAGAAAAGGAATAAACACGACCAGACAAAAAGCTAATTAAGTACCTGCATGTTAAAGACTTCATCAGAGCTTTCTGATTGCCCTGTAATATTGCTTACTTCAGCAGAAGCTTGTGAGGACAGTGAGGAGGAAGAATATCGGTTGACAGCTGGGTAACTTAATGGGCTGTTTCAGGAAAAAAAAATGGTCGTTAACTCAGTCTCTGAATTGCACTTTATCACATGCTGGAACGGTATAAAACCAAAGGGGGGAAAATATATCCCATTTTGTTGTCTCCTGTTTGCCTCAACATAATCAAACGTTTGAGTTTATTTATTTCTCATGCTGTTGCTGTTTCACCAGTGGCAGATGTCTGCAGTTGCCTTGCGGGTTATTTCATTAAGAAATAGTTTCTTTGACAAATTTGTGCCATAAAGAATGAGAGAATCATTCCAGATCATCTTGTGGGGACGCCAAATTGTAAGATAATTTGGAATATGACTTACCTGCGTCTAGGAATTACCCTGGTGCCATCTGGGCTCATAGAAGCAGGTGCTGAATTTCTACACACACGAGGGCTTCCATTAGGAAAATGGACAGGACTGGCTTGTATACAAGCAGAGAACTCCTAAAGACATGGTAAAGAAAATATTTCTGAAACAGTAATAATATAAGTGAAATAACTTAGGAGATATTTTAGTATTCCGGATACACATCCTAATTGTCATAAAATCTTTACACAGGGAGCTATTAAGGTAAGTTCCTATATTATTAAGCTTTCCCTCACTTACATTTTTGTTTTCCTGAAACATAAGCATGACACATCGCAGACAATACAACTTTAATACTTGAGGGCTCCCTGATAAAATGGTGCAGTTTGGTAGAAATACCAAAAGATGGCACTATTGGATATGTCATCATCCCTCTAACAAGCAGCAAATGGCTGTGGTCAGGCTGCCCTACCATGGACATGTGGTGCACGTACCTGTATCCCTAAGCTTGACTTCATCACAAAGAACTGGTCGACTAGCTTTTTGTGAAGGGGTCTCATATCTTGAGGTACAAACTTCTCATGCACGGCCAAACCAAATTCCAGAATCTGTGCCTTGATAACATAAGGAAAAAAACCTACATCAATGACTACCTCTTACTAAGTGCCTACTCCATCCAAGCACTACACTATGCATTTTGCTCATATTATTTGCTAATCCTCTGTATCTGACAAGATAGGAACAATTGTCACTTTATGGGTGAGGAAGTTGAGGTTCAAAAACCCCTGTGTGGAGTAAAAGGCAAATGGGGATTTGAACTTGGCTCCGTCTGATTTCAAAGTCTTAATTTTCTTACTATTCCAAGCTTCTTTCCTCTGTATTTGAGATCTGTAATGACAATCCTTCTTAACAGTATGTGTCCCTTGGGTCACTTCCTAACCTCCACAGGCGGGGGTGGGGAATGGGGGTAGAAGCTGGTACTGTTAGGAGGGTCAGGTGATTCTCCCCTAGGCGTCTAGTCTCTGGATGGCACCCTCTGTCCCATGTTACCCTACTCTCTGCCATCAGGTTCTTCTGTGCTCATCCATCCCTCCTACAGATTTTCAAAATCTGTCAGGGAGGATGGAAAAAACAAACAGGAATTCTGTAACGGTTGCTATGCTTCTTGTTTTTGTTTAAAATATCATTCCTATCCATTTATTATAATGCAACAAGGGAGCAGTTCCTACCAAAACAAAAATGTTTTCCCACTGAGGACCCATAAACATTCTACTTTGCTTTGTTCAGCCATCAATAGCATGCCATCCCTTTGATTTGACTAGCAGCTGTCTTTGACATTGTAAAAATGCCCCTTGTGCTAAAGTGGTCAAAAGAACAACTTCCATAAGTCAAAACAAACCCCACACCACCACAGGGTCTTTTATCTCTGCAGCTCATGAAGATTCTATTGAAAGCCCAGGTCACACAGGACTGACCCTGCTGGATTCCAGCATCTAGCACCTTCCCTAAGGGACAGGAGTATGACAAATCCTGTTTCAGATGACACCCTCCGCCAGTACATGTGCACAGTAAATACCAAGGACACTTCTGAAAGGAAGAGTTGGGGAGTGAAGTGTGTGTCTGAAGCATAAAGAAAGAGGCTGGATATGGAACATAGGAATGGAACCTAAATGTAGGGGCCATGAGCCTTTTCCATTTTGAACAACAGCTGTTAGGCCACCTCCTTTTTTGTTCAGAGAATGTTACACAGTGGGCTCCCCAGTAGGCAGACTCTGGCATAGCAATCAGGATGTTTACTGGGGAGAACCTTGGTACTGCTGCCTGTGGAGGTGGGTCAGAAGCAGGACCTGACCAAAAAAAAAAAAAAGAAACTGAGCCGAACAGTGGTCCTATCAGCCACTGCCAAACCCAGAGGAACTCTGCAACTTAAAAAAAATATTTTTTTATTTTGATTTTTTAGAGACAAGGTCACGTTCTGTTGCCCGGGCTGGAGTGTAGTGGCATGATCATAGCTCAACACAACCTCAAATTCCTGGGCTCAAACGATCCTCCCGCCTCAGCCTCCCAAGTAGCTGGGACTACAGGTACTGGTTAATTAAAAAAAATTTTTTTTTGTAGAGATGGGGTGTTGCTATGTTGCCCAGGCTGGTCTTGAACTTCTGGCCTCAAGAGATCCTCTCCACCACAACCTCTGGAACTTTAATGGTCTGTCAGAGTTGTCCTGTGTTGGGCCCAAATAGCCAGGCTGTCTTTTCTTCAGTCTGGGATATGGGCCATTGAGAAGGTAGTGAGCTTGGGCCAGGTGGCTCTCTGCAGCTGAGGCAATCCCTGAAGGGCCTGACATCTGCAGGTGTCTGTAGAGGGTAGTACTTCCTGCAACTGAGGCAACAAGTCCATCCTGGAAGGAGCATTAGGCAGTGCATCTCTGTGTCTACTAGATAGTTATCTGAACTACTGTGCAGAGGCCCAGAGAAGGATGGTGGTCTCTCTAGTTCCACCCCTGACTTGATGGTCTCACAAAGATGATGTGACCTGCCCATGGTCACATGTCAGTCACTTGTACCACTAGTCCTATAACAGAGATCTCACGTTTCCTAGGCCATGGCTCTTTCCACAAGATCCTAGGAACACAATCAGTCAGGACAAGGAGTAAATAAAGGCTCCTTGATTTTATTTTTCTAGAGAGACTTTTTGGCCCCGAGCTACTATTTTAATTCTGAGGGAAAAATTCAGTCAGGCTGAATATAGCAGATATACTTCTGAGGTAAAGTAATTCACTCACAAGAGACTGTGTTCAGGTAATAAACAGAACCTTAACCATCAACAAAGGTTAGAGTCATTCCATAATCTTAACACTTCTGGTCCCAACCCCAAGATAACTCTTTAATATATGCAAACATTCCAATATCTGAAAAAATTCAAAATCTGAAACATTTAGAGTTCTAAGTATTTCAGATAAAGGATATTCAACCAGCCAGGCTCGGTAGCTCAGCCTGTAATCCCGCGCTTTGGGAGGCTGAGGTAAGTGGATTGCCTGAACCTGTGGGTTCAAGACCCGCCTGGGAAACTTGGCAAGACTTCTTCTCTACAATAAATCAAAAAATTAGCTGGCCATGGTAGCGCGCGCCTGTAGTTCCAGTTACTTGGAAGGATGAGGCAGAAGGATCGCCGGAGCCCAGCAGGTTGAGGCTGCGGTGGCCGGGAGCGACCACTGCACTCCCGTCTGGGCGACAGAGTGAGACTCCAACTCGAAACAAACAAACAAACAAAAACCAAGGATATTCAATATAACGGGCTGCCATAGACTACTCATTGTTAAATTAATTTTTGCATCTGAGTGGGAAGAAAAAGTAGAAGTTAGTAAGTTGGAATATATTACAAGAATCTAACCCTCAATTGCCAGCTGATGTAGAAAACCATGGAGATGTATCTCTGGGTAAGTGAGCACATACCCGGCAAGACAGAGAGAAGGTGATTGGTTTCTGCCTCTCTTACCTGCTCAAGCATCAGCTCTCTTAATCGTGCAATCTTCTCCCCATCCTCAGGGTGACTTAAGATATATTCTTTTACAAAGAATGCCTAGTAAGAGAAGAGATAGTCTACTTCAGGAGAGTTACAAGGGATATGAAAGACACAGTTGTTTTTAAAGACCTGGTATCCTCAGAGAAATGACACCATTATAAACCACATTTAGGGACAGATGGAGTGATTCCTAGTGTGGGCAATTGGTCAGAACGGGAACAGAAGGAAATGATTGTTAAAGGAAGTTCAGTGATTGTACAAGAAGTATCCTTTGTAAAATAAAGAACCAACCTAAATCAATAAGCTATATGGCTGTACCTAAAATAAATTGCGTTAAGATTCAGTATGATCTTGATGGTAACCTCATCTTCCAGGCTAATAAGTCTTTTTGTTTAAAATTAAGAGGGCAGATGAAAAGTCCAGTTAAAGTATCTTCTAAACAAGATCAGATTTTTCTATGCCCATTAACTCTTTGCTGGGGAAAATTATTGTGTATGGACATTCATTAAACAATCCTGATATCCTTACTATTTTTATTCATCCAAGGACAGACACACAAACATACACACCCTTTTATTCTCAAAATACCACAGGTTGGGAAAATGGAGTAAGTGGGCACCATAAATGACTGTATCTTTGCCCTATTTAACAAAGGACTCTGTGTCAATTGCAACCCTATGTTTGCATATGGGCACATAGGCTGAAAAAAAATTCATGGAAGATTCCATAACTGGTAATCTGGAAACTTTCTCTCAAACAATACCTACTCCTTACCTCTTGGTACCTGGAAACTCCCCCATTAACTGCAGCATCTATAACTCCATTCAGGCACATAGTCAGGGGATTAATATTCTGCATCTGTCTTGTCTGACATTGACTAATCAGAGTCTTCAGCTGCTGATTCTTATTTTCCAACACTTCAATTGCATTTTCCAGAGGGCTCATTTCTACCTGCGAAGCAAATGAACATGAATATATATTGGATTTTGTGACATTCAAGAAGAAAGATGCAGTAGATTTTTCATGTTTTGAATTAGCTGTGTTTCTCCTTGGCCTCCATCAATATCTCTACCCAGGCCATCTAGTAGACTAGATAAGAAGTCAAGTTAGTTGTTCACGAGCGACGTTTGGAAAGGGCAAGTAATTATACTCACTGGATGAAATATTGTTTGGAGAACCAGAAATTCTAGATTAGCATTAAATCAACTTAAACTTTAAGATAATATCCAAATGTCTCATGCCTTTTTATTCTTTTTATTTTTTATTTTTGAGTTGGGGTCTCACTCTGTTGCTCAGGCTGGAGTGCTAGAGTTATAGCACCACAACCTTGAACTCCTGGGTTCAGGTAATCTTTCTGCTTCAGCCTCTCAAGTAACTGAGACATCCGGCATGTGCCACCATGCCCTGCTAATCTCCCCCCATCCCCACATTGTCTAGATTGGTCTCAAACTCCTGGGCTCAATCAATGCTCTCACTTTGGTCTCCTTAAGTGCTGGGATTATAGGTGTGAGTCACTGCGTCGGGCCCTCATGTCCTTTACAATGAGTTTGTCTTTCTTTTGAAGGGCTAAATATTCAGAGACCTGAATATTATCATCATCTTTCTAGATGCTTATTTGATACAAAACACCATGGGAGATATAGAGATGCATTTACAAATCCTCCAATGTCAAGGAACTTTCAGCCCAGTTGGGAAGATGGGACATATGCCCATGAACTTCGGATGTATATATAACAGTACCATAAGGTGGCACAGGATGGCACACAGTTGGAAGTTATAGAAAACAAGATAATATATACTGCAAGATCTATTTGTTGAAAGACAGCCAAGTAGAATCATAATGACTTCAGAATTCTGAATTGTATGGGGGATCTAACTGAGAAAATGATAAAAATGCTCTTCAAATGTATGGCAGTGGGATTACTATTGCCATTGACATTCTCTTTGAAGTGAAGGTCTGCCAGACTTTCATCAATAAAGTAATTTGGGCTCACAATAAGCATATTTAAAAACTGTTTCTTTCAGTTAAGGAAACAAATAAGAGTTTTTGAAGGTCACTTAGATCATCTTAAACCAACACTGAAAAATCCTGGAATAATTTGACTATATCAAAATTAAGAATGAGCATCCATCAAAGACACTATAAAGAGAAGATAAACCAGAACATACGAGAAGATACTTGTAACATGTATAACCATCAAGGAGTACATGTTCAGGATACATAAAAACTCCTAAAACCAGTAAGAAAAAGGCAAACCACCCAATAAAAAATGGACAAAAGATTTAAATATTCACTTTACAAAGGAAGAAATTCATATGGTCAGATAATATATGAAAAGGTGTTGAGTTTCATTTGCATGCAAAGAAGTGAAAAATAATACCACAATAACATACTACTAAACGCCCACTGGGATGGCAAAAACAAATTTGACAATAGCAAATGAAAGTGAGAATGTGAGCAACAGAATCTCAATGACTGTTATTAGAAGTTCTTTGGAAAACAGTTGAAGATATATGTGTTTGGTATAGTTATATTTATCTATACTTGTATCTATATATATACCTATATCTATGTATCTTAAGACCCAGAAATTCTATTCCTTGGCATACATTGGAGGAAAAGTAGAGTAGGTGACTTGTGCACATGTGCACCAGGAAACATGTACACAAATGTTCACAATTGTCGCCCAAATTCATATATGTCCATCCATAAGAGAATATATATTGTGGTATGTTCATACAATGGAATAGCAGACAGCAATGAAAACACACTTCAGTCACATGCAATAACCTGGAAAAATATTACAAATAATCTGAAAGAAACATGTCTCAATAGAACATAAAATGTATCACACTGTTAGCCGGGCATGGTAGTGCGCGTCTATAGTTATAGCTACTTGGAAGACTAAGGCGGAAGGCTTGCCCGAGCCCAGCAGGTCGAGGCTACAGTGGCTGGGAGCG
>NW_007250673.1:277759-389404 GCF_000164805.1 Carlito syrichta
GGCCACTGCACTCCAGTCTGGGCGACAGAGTGAGACTCCAACTCAAAAAAGCCAAACAAACAAAAACAAAAGTATCACACTCTTATATAAAACTTGAAACCAGGTAAAATGAAACTGACTTGTTTAGAGAGGCAAACATGATAAACTAAGCACGGAAGGGATACCATAAAGGTTGGGCTAGTGGCTACCTTTATGGTAAAGGGGTACATAGGGGGCCTCCAGGATGCTGTTGTCAATGTTCTGTTTTCTTCACCTGAATGGTGGTACAGGGGTATTTACTTTCTGATTATTTGTAACATTAAACTGTTGGTTTATGCACAGAAAAGCTAAACCTAAAGGAGAAGACACAGAGCTCTGATCAACTGAAAGTTACAAAGTAAGCAAAATATCTTAGAAGAAGAACATGGAAATAGTGGGCGCCAGGAGCTGGGGGAAGGGGAAAAGAGAGGACTATTGTTCAATGAATAGAGTTTCAGTTTTACAAGATGAGAAACTTCTAGAGATCATGTATTTAACAATACTGGACTATACACTGAAAGATGATTCCAATAGTAGATTTTATGTTACTATGCTTTTGACCATGATAAAGTAAAAAAGAAATCTCTCTCCATCTTTATAAATTTAACCGTTATTAATAGGGATTTTTTTTTCTAAAAGGTAAATGAAACAAAATATAATAAACGCTGGCAAAAGATAAACCACACCTTGGGAAAATATTTCCAACAGAGGTTCCAGAAGAAGTGTTAATAGTTCTCAAATACCGAAGAAAACTTGACAAAGGGTATGATTGGTGCATTCACAAAAGAAAAAGAAAGAATAAATAAATATATGAAAACATATCATACTCACTACATTTGATAAATGCCAATAACAACAATAACAACAACAACAACAACAAAAACCCCCATAAACGTTCAACTCTAGTATGATAATTTTTGGTCTATTATTTGGAAAGTTAAAATAAAGTGCAACACCTAGTGTTGGAGAGGATGCTGGGAAAATAGGTATTCCTGAGAACAGTTATCCCCTCCACACAGGGTATAACTGATACATCCCGTTACTGATCGATGAATCAAAAGTTAAACTGGAGGCCAGGCATGGTGGCTTATGCCTGTAATCTCAGCACTCTGGGAGGCAAAGGCGAGAGGATTGCCTGAGCCCAGTGGTTGAGACCAGCTCAGGCAACTTGGTGAGACCTCATTTATACAATAAATTTTTTAAAAAATTAGCCAGCCGCAGTGGTGTGCTCCTGTAGTTCCAGCTACTTGAAAGGCTGAGGTAAGAGGATTACTTGAACCCAGAAGGTCAAGGCTGCCCCATGAATGTGCCACTGGACTCCAGCCTGGAGAACAGAGTGAGACTCTGACTCAAACAACAACAACAACAACAAAAAAAACTGGGGATACTTTTCGATGAATTAATTTACTTCTAGAGAAATAATTCTAAGGAGATGGTCAAAGAAGTATGCAGAGGTGTGTGTATAAAGAATGTTCATAAAATAAATACTTCCCTCTAGCTCCCAGGTTGTGATCTTTAAATACTATTTGCCACTAAAATGAAAAAATCAGGAGTCAACGGAGAAATGGTTGCTTTTAGGTCTGGGGCAGGAGATGTGCAAGTGGTCCTGTACCACCTTGTCATGCCAAGATGACATTAAAGTATCTGAGAGGACAACATTAAATTCTCTTTACTGGAGAATGTCCTTGGAGGACAGAAAAGAAGACAGGTGACCAGATCTTATCTCCTTGTCAATTGAACCTTCAAGTAAATAGACTAAAAATAATGGCATAGGAGGAAGAGATGTTATCTATGGAATGCCCTAGCAGGAAGTCCCCAGCCAAAGGATTTCTTAAAGTAAATCAACCCAGGATCCATGAGGCATGATTAGAGTGTCCCTGAGAAGCTTTACAATGAATTCCCTGGAGTATAAAATGGAATGTTTCATTATTTACACTTCATAATCTAAATATGCCCCTGTAGGCCAGGCTCGGTGGCTCAGCCTGTAATCCCAGCACTTCGGGAGGCCGAGGCAAGAGGATTGCCTGAGCTCGCGAGTTCGAGACCCATCCAGGCAATTTGGCGAGACCTGTCTCTACAATAAATCAAAAACTAGCCAGGAGTGGTAGTGCGTGCCTATAGTTCCAGTTACTTGGAAGACAGAGGCGGAAGGATCACCGGTGCCCAGCGGGTTGAGGTTGTGGTGGCCAGGAGCATGCCACTGTACTCCAGTCTGGGCGACAGAGTGAGACTCCAACTCAAAAAATTAAAAAATAATAAATAAATAAATAAGCCCCTGTATGAAGAACTGTGTGAACCTCACTTAGAGAGTTTCTATTATTCCAAATTATTGTTCCAAATTATTATTATTGCTGTTGGGAAGAAGGACCCGGAAGATGAGGTGTGATGTCTCAGAAGTGTTGCTGCTTCATCTGAAATTACTAGTAAGGCTTGATGGTGGGGGAAGTTGCTGGGTTATGTGTCTAATTTGACAATCTGATCCTGTATGTTAGATCAGTAACCAGACGTACTTGGATACCACTGGAAAAAGACTCAGGAGTGAATCTGAAGAAGCTCCCAGCAGGCAGAGATGAACATTTTGAAATTGAATAAGAACAATAACTGCCATGGGTTAAAACAACAAGTATGCTTAAATGCATGCTACTAATGATATTAAAAACAAAATCAACCACACAAAAACCTTTCTGGTCACTTTTGTAGGATGCTAGGGAACCAAATTACTATTTTGAAAACTGGTAAATAAAGGAAAAGAAAAGAACATTATCTTTCCTTTCCTATACCTCAGGGTAATCTAATGGTTAATGTTATTATTACTCTTTTTAGAAGTACTCCAATGAGTAAATAAAGATGAAATGATAAAATATCACCATTTTGTAACCCCAAAGATGAATGGATCTGGGCAATGATCATCAACAGCTGCCAATATCTCACACACACACACACACACACACACACACACACACAACAACAACAACCAGAAGCATATAACTCCAGAAATGAAGGCTTGTGAAAACAAAAACACAGTATCTTATCAGGCCTCTAGATCTGACTACCAATTTACAAGAAAGGCAGGCAACAGAGAGACGCTAAATAAATGACTGCATCCCTTGCAGTCTGCAAAATCCAGATCTCAGGAAACATTTCAGGATAAATGATCTAGTTTCTTAAAAAAAAAAATCAAGGAAAAGAAGTAATGTGGGGAAGAAACCCATAAAGTGAGAGACCTAGGAGACATTTCAGTCAGCCGCAGCTGCAGCGTATGGACCTCATTGGGATCTGGATTCAAGCAACAAAAAGAATAAATACATAGATAAATAAAATATAAAAGAAAATAAAAGACTTGGTAAAGTGTGAATGAATACTGGATATTTTATGATCAAGGAATTCTCATTAATTTTTAATGTAATAATATTGTGAGTTTTAAAAATAAATACACATTCTCAGATATTTACAGATAAGATAAAATGATGTCTTGAGAATTGCTTCAAAATAATACAGAGTGAGATGGAGCTGATGGAAGTGCTGCTGAAACAAGACTGGCCCTTTTGATAGCTGCTGAAGTAAGGGGATGGGTGACTCAGGTTCATCATATGCCTTCTCTACTTTTGTATGATATGGCTTAAGATTAGAAAGACCATTGGCTGCCACATACAAGCAGACCTGTTAGGTGGCCACTGCAGTAACCAGACACTAGATGGCGCTATCAGTGGGGGTGGTTGGACTCTGGGTATACAATATTTTTAAAGCAGAGTCGCCTGTTTTTCTAATGGATATAATGCGGTGTGATAATATTCTCATGATCTTTTGTTGACTTTTATATTTATTTATTTTTCCCTCCCCTCCACTTCCCTGTCCCCTTTTTGTTGACTTTTAAAAAAATCATTATTTATAGACACTAAACTGTAAAAAGCTTATCTTGTTTAAAGATTTTTAAATGAGTTTTTTTTTTAATCAGAAAATGAGCTTGGGAGGTTTAAAAACAATAAATAAAATACAATAAAACAATAAAAAATAGTTCAAAAGCATTGCTATCACAACAAAATTTAATAGCCATTCTGGGTCTGTGGTTTAGAAAATAAAGTTCCACAATTTCATCTGAAACCTTTCGTACTGCATGTATCAGAACTTAGAACTTTTCAGAATTTAGAAAGGAAATGTAGAGCATCTATGGTAAACTGTGTAAACCCCAATGGGAACTGGGGTAGATTCCTTTCATCAAAGGCATTAATATTTCTGCAGTGAAACATATGAACGTTCACACTAAGTGAAATGAAGTTAATAAATGGCCTTATATTAGAAGAGTTTGGATGTATTACTAGCAAATGAGTTTTGGAGCCAAACATATAAAAACATCTTTTGGCTTTCAGATTTTGGCATGGCAGTTAAGGGTTTTTATTTATTTACTTATTTATTTTTTGAGTCAGGGTCTCACTCTTTCAGTCAGGCTGCAGTGCAGTGGCATGATCATAGCTCACTATAGCCTTGACCTCCTGGAGTCAGGTGATCCTCCTGCCTCAGTCTTCTGAGTAGCTGGGACTACAGATGCACGTCACCATGCCCACCTGACTTTTGTTTTGTTTTATAGAGATGAGGTCTCACTATGTTGCCCAGGCTGGTCTTGAACTCCTGGGCTCAAGTGATTCTCCTGCCTCAGTTTCCCAAAATGCTGCGATTAGAGGCATGAGCCACCACACCCTGCTGCAGATAAGGAATTTCAATTCAATTTGGCATACCATATTGAGTACTTACTCTGTGCCCCTGCTATTGAAACCCTTATACCGGAATTAAATCAGTAAGCCAATAACTTAAATAGAAGGTGGGGACGTTCTAGGTAGCAAGAACAACAGAAAAACACAAAGGTTGTTAAGAGTGGGCTGTGTTCAGGGAACAAAATAGCCAAGCTTGATTTGTTCTGTTTGACAGAACATAAGATTACATCCTTTAATAAAGTAGGCAGCTAATGTTTGAAATGTTGTGTTTACCAATGCTCCTTTTATCATCATCAGCATGCTACTTTTCATCAGCATGGTGTGTGTGTGTGTGTGTGTGTGTGTGTACGAGTGTACAGCATTTCAAGGGCTAGGACCATTGGTGAGACTTTATAGAATTTAACGCTCTGGGTACTAAGGAGCTGAAACAGCTCTCTAAATCATTAATGCAGCATGGATGACTAAGAACATTTCTGTGGATTGGGCCTATGCCATTCAGCAGGAAGTATAACAACAAGACTTTCTGAGCACTGTGTTTAGAGGTCTCCCCTCTTCCATGGAAGGTACCAGGGTAAACCATGTAAGCAATCAGTTCTGGGGGACCCTGGACTCAGATTGTACATGCAATTTCACTGATGTAAGCTGCTGACTTGAGTTCCATTTGTTTAGGGAAGCCTATTAATTTTTTGGCAATGCAGAATGAAAATCTCATTCATTCTTTGGTTTAATCGAATATGACCAACTGAGGGCAATTTCAATGCTGACAGATTTTGGGTGGGACAAGTCATTCCTGAAAGACAATTTGGGTAGGAGCTGCTCTTTCTTCTGTATTGACAGAGAAGCCTTGTGCCCTAAATAAGGCAAGGGTCACATTTTATTTTCACAACTGTCACACAGACCACTGAGTCAATCAAAGGGCTGGCCTCAGCTATAATGGATGTCCCAAAGAGGATGAGAGATTGTAGGGCTGTGGCTACATTGAGGGGCTCTCAGCTGAAAGAACAGTACAGACAGCTGGGTAGGGTCCCACCCTGGATGTTGTGGCTTTCAGAGACTGCACTCCTGGCTGTTTACAGCTGGGAACTGGAGCTGGAGGAAGGTTCTTGGGTGCGGTGGTTAACCAGGTTCTGTAGTGGCACTCGCTGACCTCCAGAGGGTGCTCCATCCAGGACTGCTCAGTGAGACTGATAACATCACCCTCCCCCCTATTGGGAACTGTCACCGTGTGGACTTTTAGCATCAGGCACTGCGCAGAGGCTTTCCATCAGCCTCACTTCTCCTGTAAGTCTAGAAGAGACGAATACAACTGGCTTTGGTTTGAGTTTCTTTCCCCCCCCCCACTTGCTATGTGATCTCTGGCAAAAGCTTTTGACTTGTCAAAAATTGCAAACAAACAAAACAAAACAAAAGAAAAAAACGAGGGTAAGATTGTATATTCAGAGCTCTGATGAAGTAAGATAAAGTAGGTAACATGAGCACTGGCTGGACACAGAAAGCACTGAAGATCACGTAGGTACAATCATTAGGATAGCTGGAATTCCAGTTCTTCTAGCTCAAGGGCCTGAGTAGATTTTTGTTTTTTATATGCGGCAAATCTAGTTGCTTTTAAGAAATCCCTCTGGCTGGATGCACTAGGACCATGTTCATGTTCACCTTCTCAGCCTTGGTAATAGTGGTCCCTATCACAAACATTCACACTTTTAGTGTTTCCAGGAACTTTGAATCAAAGCGGACGTAACGTGAATCCATAGCACCACTCCAGGCGAGAAAGTACTGAAGAGGAAGCTATATGATCCTTACCACTTCACGCTTTTCCACTTCAAACCAGCGGGAAATGCCAGGCAAACTCTGCACCAAGTATAATGACGTCCTCTCCACCCAGAGACTCTGCAAAATATGAAGCAAATTGAATCCCCAAGTCGCCCTCCTGTTAACAAAGGTCCTGCACTATGACTAGTGTTTGTCCTTCATTGCTACTAGGCTTTGTTTATTCCTGTTGGCTTTTCTTTCATCTTCACACAAGCACTCAGGAAATTATCACAGTAAGATATTGCTGAGCCTTATGTTAATAAATTCATTGTACGTCATCAAACTTTTTTGTATGTAAAATAAATGAGCTCCTACTTCAGACAGCAAGCTTAACAATATAAAAATAGGCCATCGTATTATTTTCTTCACTGTTTCTCTAAAATTCCAATTTAAACTCTCTTTACTCCTCAGGGTCTAGCCATTTTTATCTGGAAGGGGTAATCGTATCAGCCAGTCACTACAAAATTAGGATAGACTCCTAAAGGAAGAATAGGCTCAAGGCGTCACGTAGCTTGGACTTTCTACTTTTAAAGGGACCTACTCAAAAGATACATCTAGTTACCTGTAGAACCAGGACTTCTGACTCCTCCTCTATTGCTATGTCCACTGTGCCACATTCTCTTGTGCCTGTTTGAACTGCTATCCTTGAGTCAATTCTGTATTCCAGAGACTGGCTCCCTCTGGCCAGGGGACCCATGAAGCCCTACTGCTTTTGACACAAGCTGCTGTTGATGAGAGGCTTCTCTTTTGTCCACTGGGTTTCAGCATCTGGGCCTTAACTTTCTTATTTAAACTAAATGTATTCCCAAGAGGATAATAAGCTTTACAGAATTTCTGAAACAGCGCCATGTATTCAAACAACAACAACAAATGGAAGCCCTTCTTTGGGCCAGCCTAGATGTACTGAGATGAATACAGCCAGCCACAGTCCCTGTGACAAGAACTTGCAGTGAGTGTTCTGACGTGTTGACAGGGAGGTCAGAAGATAAACAGAAGCTCAGAGCAAAGAGGAAGAAGGGGTGTTCAAGGTGCGGAGGGAAAACAGAGGAAGATGCAGGCACACACGCCAGCCTGGGGGAGGAGAGCAGCAGTTCTCAGAGGAGGCGACACGTGAGCTGCATTTTGAAGAGTGAGTAGGAGTTTGCCAGGAGGAGAGTGGGGGTAGCAGCACAGGCAGGAGGAAGCAGCAGGCAGGGAGACAGAGCTGCTTGGGAAAGGGCATGGGGAGAGAGGAAGGGAAGTTGAGTGTCGCTGGAGCTGAGAGGAAGGGGGTGTGTGTGAGTTGTGGAGGAGATGAGGCTTCTGGAGGGGCAGTTTGGAGCCAGATTCTGAGGGCTATCTGCAAAGGAGTAAGGAGCCAGATCTGTTGTTATTTTTTAGGAGGACTGCTGGGCCACTGATAAATATTTAAAGGGATGGCCACAAGGTAATATGGGGCAGTGGAAAAGGCAGTGGAGGAGTCAGAGAATGTGGGTTCTAGAACCAGGTCTACCTACCAATCATCAGAATGTGACTCTGAACAAGTCAACGATCTGATGCCAGTGGATTTTTGAGTATTTTTTCACTAGAAGCAACTGCAAGGCAAACTCTATCACAAACTAACCATATCTTTCATTGATTTTGGAAGGTGAAAATAAAAATATAAGCATCCAGGAAGGACTAGAAGATGATCACAGGTATTTTCAGTAATCCCAGTGTTATTTTCCAGTTGTCTCCTTGACACGCGGCCCACCCAATCTGCTTGCACCAAGGACTGCCCTTTATTTAACCCCAACAAAACTCTGTAAAACTCTCATGCCTTTCCCTTCTGATCTCTTCTTGGCTGTGAATAATTCTGGAATGACATTCTGGGAGCGCTGGGAGCCTGACACTCAGGCAGAGCTGGCCAGGTGAGTTCCCATTAGACAAATCATAGTGTTAGAAGCACATTTCCTAGTTTAAGGAGAGAATATCTTTATTGAAAGATGCTAAGCCAATTAGCCCACAATAATAAGTTCATTTTGCAGTCTTTGTTTAGGTTCGAAATACTGACCACCTGGGAATGTATCTGGTTTCACTATGTCACTGTTTGCAAAAAAGCGGTAAATTCTAATTTATCTGCTGAACAATTCTGCCCCTTTCCCTCAGTGGGGCTGTGAGAAATCTTATCCTTTTCTGACTGAGAGGGTGTTGAACTAGTTACGCATATTGAAGCTTCTGAGAGCAGAGAATTCAACATACATAGAGTTCAAGATTTACTTTTTTTTACTCTGGGTCCTCTCAAAAGTCCTCATTACATACTGTTCTAAAAAGAAAAAGCAGTAATAGATGGTGCAGAACTTACCCATCGGCCCAGCCGTCTACCCAACTGTTCTCTGCTTCAGGAACCTCCTTTTCCCTGTTCATTAAGTATTCTTTCCTCACTGCACTCTACTGTATCTGAGAATAAATATCCTGACGTTCCCGCAACTGGTTCAACATGAATGAATGAGAGAACTGAGCTCAATCAAGAGTTCTCAAAGACTAGCCTTAGGACCCCTGGCATTAGAATCATCACAAAAAGACTGGTACCAAAACTTCCTCCCAGACCCACTGAGTCAGAATTCCTGGGCTGGAGACCAGAAGACTGCTTGGTCAGAATGTACTACATGTCACTCTGATACACAGCAAAGTAGCAGAACCAACTAGACTACATGATTTCTGTGAGGGGGACCCCAAAAAACCCAGAATTATTTTTTTGGAGGGCAGGCCCCTGGTAGCACGACTTCCATCACTAGGTAAGTGTTCTAGGAACCCATCAGCATCAGTGTACCAGCTAGCATTGTTGTGAGAGGCTGCATTCGGTTTAAATGAGTATTTTTTTGGAGATTCTTTCAAAGTGTTTGTCCATTTCATGATGGGTGATTTACCAGTGCACCTGCCCACACTGTGCTGAGTGTTCAGCAGTTTTTGACCAAAAAAGGCATGAACCCCGTACCCCACCTTCCCTTTTCACCCAATCTCGCCCGACTTTTTTTATTTTTCTGGATGCAAAAAGACCTCAAAGGGAAACATTTTGCCAATGTAGAAGAGGTGAAACAAAAAAACAGAAGCACTAAAAGGCATCAAAGTGGACAAGTTCAAAACTATTTTGAGCAGTGTTTGAAAAAAGCACCTTGATAGGTATATTTCATCAAACGGAGAAGAATTTGAAGATGACTGAAGTTTAAGCATGTAAGAATAGATACACAATTTTTAATAAATATTCCAGGTTTTTTGGGTCCCCCTTCATATAGTACCTTCTGATTCAGACAATTGATACTATTCTGAGTAAATATTAACCAAGGGTGGTACCCCCAGGTGCTCACAATCTATCTGGGGAGTTAGCATGTAATAAGGACTGCATGGTACCTTGAACTCATTCTCTTTATCCTTAGTGCCTTTGTGAAATGGTCTGTCATAGCGGAATTTCCAGATATGATTCACTTTATAAAAACTTTTGATGTTGTCCGGGACACCCTCCCTCTGCAGGACCTCTTGGCTCTCCGGAATGGGAGTCACGGCATATATTTGCAAATCTAGGATTCAAGAGTCAAGGAGAGAACCCGACTTGGCAAACTCCATAGAAGTCTGGCTCGAGCAGAGCTGTGGCAGGGAGGAGAGGATGGGTAACAATCTGGTGTTTCCATTTTGGTTAGAGTCATTTTAAAAACTGCCAAGAACTCAGTGAGTAGCAAATCATGTCTCAAACTATAGGCCTTGAACTAGTTCTAGGTAGGTGAAGTAACAGTTTGAAATTTCCATGAACTGTGAATTTAGATAACACTAGCCTCTTTTTGTTGGGGTGGATGGGAAAGGTTTGGGTCTTAGGAAGTCAGAATTCGGATCACCCTAATCCTTGTCATGAGACAATTTTTAGTCTGTGCATGACCCATTTAAATTCACTATTTGCTTATAATAATGTGTAAAGACCTATACAACCATAACCAAAGGCAGAAACCAGAACAATGACACTGACTTACATTTACCTGTGTGATTTTCTGTGTCCCCAACCTTCCCACATTTGTGGTATCTGCTCTCCCAAATCTTGTACGGATAGACAGAGTATTTATAGTTGTTCCTTTTTAAAAATTACATTATATTTACTTGGATATTTACTCCTTCTCTTCTCATTCAATGAAAGATAGAAAGTATTTTTCTATTTGTAATTTCTTTCATATTGGTTTCTGCTTTGTTATGGTATCCATAATGTTAGTGGAAGTTTCAGGTATATTGCTTAAGGCTTTCAGTTTCAGGAAGAGGCAGAGGGACTCACAAAGGAGTGTGAGGCAAACTGCCTTTGTCTCTAATGTCTATGTAATTTCATTTGAGTTGTTTGTATTTAGACATGGCAGTGTGAATTAAAAAGCAATTATTAAAGGCTGTCTGGGACATTATAGCTAAGAGGCCCCAAAAGATACGGTACCTCTTCTCTCTCATCTACATTCCAGAATAAAAATATCAGGGGGACAAAGGGTAGATAGCGTATACCTGTAAACATAATGCTATCATTTTCTTGAACTGAAGTAATTTCCACAGGATATACAGAGGAAAATTATTCTGTAGGAAATCACTAAAAAAGAGCTTTAAAAGCAGGGTTGAGATACACAAGAGGCTTAATTAAAAGGGAACTATGCTTTTAAGGGGTTTTCTTTCAACTAACATCATGATAATAAATGGAACAATTAAGCTCTGCTCAGAAGGAGCTAAACTGAAATTATGAAGACGAGAAAGCGGGAGAGTAAGAATGTGGCTATCAAGAAGGGCCCTGAGGCTGAACAACCTTGCAGGAAAATGCTCCGTAGCTAAGAGCCAGTGTCATCTCACTGGAATCTTGCCCTTGCAGGTGTGGATACATTGAGCTTCTGCCTGGAAGATGGTCTCATCAGGCTGGTTGGCATGCTGCATGGCAATGGCGTGGGGAAACTCATTCAGCATTCTCTGTTGGAAGGCTTCCAGTCTCTCATAGTCATGACCTCGACACACAAACTCCTTATTCTGGAGATGGAACCCAAAAAGAAAGTAGGGCTATATCATTAAGTGCGTTAATTACAGAGAAGCCAAAAAATAGGACATGGACAGTAAATGACCACATGCCCCTTATCAATATACTCTAACAAGAAAAAAATAAACTGAAACAGTCTGAGTAATTTGTCCCAATGTAAACAAACAAACAAATAATTAGAGACAGTGTCTCACTCTGTTGCCCAGGCTGCAGTACAACTGTACAATCATAGTTCACTGCAGTCTTGAACTCCTAGCCTTAAATGATCCTCCTGCTTCAGCCTTCTGAGCAGCTAGAACTACAGACACATGTCACCAGGTTCAGCTAATTAAAACTTTTTTTTTTGGTAGAGATGGAGTCTCGCTATGTTGCCCAGGCTGGTCTTGAACTCCTGGCCTCAAGCAATCTTTCCATCTTGGCCTTCCAAAGTACTGGGATTATAAGTGTGAGCCACTGTGTCCAGGCTGTTGAAATATTAAAAATGCAAGATGAAGAACATGAAACTTCACTCTCTACTGCTTTTATTATTATTTTTTAAAGTCAGAATCTCACTCTGTCACCCAGACTGGAGTGCAATGGCATGCTCACAGCCACCGCAGCCTTGACCTGTAGGGCTCAGGCGGTCCTTCTGCCTCGGCCTTTCAAGTAGTTGGAACTACAGGCGCGCGCTACCACGCCTGGCTTATTTTTTGATTTATTGTAGAGATGAGGTCTCACCAAGTTGCCCAGGCTGGTCTCGAACCCCTGAGCTCAGGTAATCCTCTCGCCTTGGCTTCCCAAAGTGCTGGGATTACAGGCTTGAGCTATCGCGCCTGTCCTTCTTCTGCTTTTAATAAGAACAAATAGAATGCATCACTCTTCTCAAGTCACTTGCATGAGGT
Organism: Carlito syrichta; assembly: GCF_000164805.1. Lineage (NCBI taxonomy): Eukaryota > Metazoa > Chordata > Mammalia > Primates > Tarsiidae > Carlito > Carlito syrichta. The sequence continues at coordinate 290,179 of NW_007250673.1, forward strand.
ACAAAGAGGTTTTGATTCTCAGAGTACCAAATTATAAAAACAAAGCAACAGTGTTCCCTTTAAATGTTCATGAGTACATGTGTTAAAGATTATTTTTATAAAGTTCATATCTAACTCATGTGGATAAAGTCACTATTTGGAGGAAAAGTAAAGACAATCTCTAAAAATACATTTTATTACATTTTTCCTAAAAGGCCACTGAGATCAGCCTTAATACTTTCACTAAGTGGAGCCTTCCATGGAAAGAAGACAGCCCATCTGTATTCCAGCTTTGGGAAGGGCTGGCAGAGAAACTTCCCTGCCACAACCAGCTTAGCTCTTGGAGCTAGGAATCCTGTTAACTGGCTGAAACTAAGGATGAGGATTTTTAGGGCCTTGCTAAATGTTGGACCTATTTTTATCTGTTTGTTTGTTTTTTTTAAATTTTCTCTCTATATAAATATTCTGTGGGTCATGACTCTCTTATTCAGGTAAGAATGGTGAAGGCTAAGAGAGCTGGGAAGATGGGCAGTTTTCCCAGCTCTCTTAGTGATCTGCTTGGATATGAGGAACTCTTTCTGACAGTTTAATAATAATGAAATTATAGTTGTTGAGCACGGTCATTGATAAAACACTCCACATAAATCTTATTTAACCCATATGAACTTGAGAGGTAGTCACCCACACACCCTATTTTATAATTAGGGAACCAAGACTTCAAGTTTGGTTTTTTTTTTTTGAGTCAGAGTCTCACTCTGTTGCCCACGCTGGAGTGCAGTGGCACAATCATGGCTCACCACAGTCTTGAACTCCCGGGCTCAGGCAATCCTTCTGCCTTAGCTTCCCATGTAGCTGGGGCTACAGGTGGGGGCTACTGTGTTCGGCTAATTTTTTTATTTTTTGTATTATTTTTTGTAGAGAAGAGGTCTTGCTATGTTGCCCAGGCTTTTCTTGAATTCCTGGGCTCAAGCAATCTTCCAGCCTTGACCTCCAAGAGTGCTGGGCTTACAGGTGTAAGCTGTTGTGCCCAGTCAGTTCTGAGTGCTTAAGTATTTTGTCCACATGTACTAAACTGAGACTCAGGTCTGAGTCTAAACCCTGAGTGCTGTCTACTCCGAACATGGCCTGGTATATCCAGGAAAAGCTCCTAGTAGCTACCAAGATCAAGAAAGGTCATGGGATCTCATGCCCTGGAGATCGTGAAAAAAGAAGAGAGAGCAGTACATGGCCTGGGGAGATAAGACCAAAGTTTTCAGTGTTTTTCAGGTCTATGAGGTTCCTATTTTTGCATAAACTGCCCTTCTGAGCTGTATTTTTAAAATTCTGCTCAAAAGATAATAAATTTGCTCAATAAAATACAATACATCTCTTCCTGCCTATTACAGGAACCCAAAATAATATCTGAAGAGCATAATAACTGAAATATTTTTAAATACAATGCTTATATATAACAACAGTCTGTAAAAATCAGAGAGTTACTCTAAGCATATAAGCATTCAATGGTATTGAGAAACCATTTTGTTGCATTCGTACGAAGTTCCAACTACTTGGGAGGCTAAGGCGAGAGAATTACTTGAGGCCAGGAGTTTGAGACCAGCCTGGGCAACAAAGTTAAATAAAATTTAAGAAAAATTAGCTGGTGTAGTGATGTGCACATTTATATCTAACTACTTGGGAAGCTAAGTTGGGAGGATCTCTTGAGCACAGGAATTCAAGGCTGCAGTGCCATGATTATGAGGCATAATTTCCGAACATTTTCAACATCTCAAAAAGAAATCCTGTGACTAGTATCAGTCACTTCCTATTTTCACCTTCCCCCAGCCCCTGACAACCAGAAAACTACTTTCTGTTTCCATGAATTTGCCTTACGGAATTATACAATGTGGCTGGCCTTTTGTAACTGGTTTCTTTCACGCAACATGATCCTTCAAAGTTCATCCATTTTGTAGCATATATCAGTACTTCCTCTTCCACTTTTTTTTTTTTTTTTTGAGTTGGAGTCTCACTCTGTCGCCCAGGCTGGAGTGCAGTGACACGCTCACGGCTACAGCAGCTTCAACCTACAGGGCTCAGGTGATCCTATCGCCTCAGCCTTCCAAGTAGCTGGAACTATGGATGCATGCTACCACACCCGGCTTATTCTTTCATTTATTGTAGAGACGAGGTCTTACCAAGTTGCCCAGGTTGGTTTCAAACCCCTGAGCTCAGGCAATCCTCTCGCCTCGGCCTCCCAAAGTGCTGGGATTACAGGGTTGAGCCACGCTCCTGGCCTGCTTCCTCTTTTTTTATTGCTAAGTAATATTCCACTGCATAGATACACTACATTTTGTTTATCCATTTGTCAGTTGATGGCACTGGGAAGTTTCCATGTTTTGGCTATTATGAATAATGCTATGAAGATTCAGAGAACGCTTTTGGTGAACATATAGTTTCAATATTCTTTAATATATATTAGGCTTAGAACCACTGGGTCATTCAGATTTATCAACACTCTTTAAAGAACCCATTTTCCATGAGGGGAAAAGATTGCTTAGATCGTACAATTGTATAAATGTGTTAAATTATTTGAGCTTTAAAAATTATCTTAAAATCAAACAATGAAAGGAAGTTTTAAATGTTAATATTTACTTATTTTTAAATAAAAGAACAGACTAGAATTTGAGTTCCTCAAAAAAATGTCCGACCCCAAGATTCCGAAGAGTGCAGTGCCCTTTAGAAACCAATAGAGGGGGACCCTTCTCCTTCTTTTGGAAGGAAACGCCATTTATAACCTGGAAAACTGTTTTAAAAAAGAATGATACAGAAAATTGATTTATTCTAATTGACTTTTTAACAAAATTTATTCAATTAGCTAATGCAGTTTTCTAATTTGCTAAACTCTCCTTAAATTATGACTCTTGCATTACTTCTAATTTTTTAAAACTTTACACTTTTAATTAACAGTAATTGCACATAATAGACAGATATCTATGGCACCTCACTGTACACTTTCTGGCTAAACTCAGAATTTGGTCAGAGCAGCATCACGTTTTTTGTGGACCCTAGACACTTTTGCCTACCTAGGTCCCCCATAATTTTTTTTTTTTTTTTTGAGTCAGGGTTCTCATTCTGTCACCCAGTCTGAAGTGCAGTGGCATGATTATGGCTCATGTCTCATGGCTTACTGCAGCCTCGACCTCCTGGGCTCAGGTGATCCTTTTGGCTCAGCATCCCAAGTAGCTGGGACTACAGGTTTACACCACCATGCCTGGTTAATTTTTGGATTTTTGTTTTTTGTAGAGCAAGGTCTTGCTATGTTGCCTAGGCTGGTCTCGAACCCCTGGGCTCAAGCAATCCTCCCACCTCAGTCTCCCAAAGTGCTGGGATTATATGCATGAGCCATCTCGCCCGGCCCATAAAAAATGTTGAAAATTATATTGTACAAGTAATTTGGTATATCAACATTAATATTATCTAATGTATAACATACAATAAACTACATAATGTATTATAACATTTTCTTCAACCTAAAAGTTCTGAAAACATTTGGTCCCTAATTATTGCACCTACTATACATAATGGATAGGTTAACCCTGGGTATGATATGAAAGAAAACATAACCTTTCACTTTGCACCATGTTGTGCTAACAGAGGAAAGGGCTGTACAGTTGCAGCATCATGTCTAGACCCTACTGTGCAGTCTCTAGCCCTCTGTGCTGCTCACATCTAGGTCTGTTACTCCACTCAGAACCTCAGTCTGGGCCATGTGTACTCCTCGGGGGGGAGGGGGGGGTTGCCGATAATAGCTCAGGACTATGTGTACTTCCAAAACCTAGTCTTTTAAATTCAGCATGTGTTCTTCGAATTTGCTTTTTTCTTTCTTTCTCTTTTGTAGACAGGGTCTTGCTATGTTTCCCAGGCTGGTCTTGAAATTATGAGTTTAGGCGATCCTCCTACCTCAGCTTCCTGGGTAACTGGGATTACAAGCGTGTGTCACTGCAACTACCTGCCATTGTTTTCATTCTGGGATTGAGATTTCCTTCTTCTCAAGCAGCTCCAGCTGCAGAGTTAGTCTTGTGACCAGGCACAACATCATGAGGATTCTCTTGTGATGCAACTAGTAGATTTCACATGGTGTCTCTGTAGCACCCAAACCCATGGGCATTTCTATCAACTGAAGAAAGCATCAACCTATCATTTCAGTATTTGTTCCTTGTGAAATTAAAATGAATAGTCTGTCTGACTATCTATCTGTCTTATCTACCTATCATTTATCATCTATCCATATCTATCACTTATCTATCATCTATCCTATCTATATATCTATCCAGCCAGCCAGCCAGCATCTATCCTACCTACCGACCTACCTACCATCCTATCTATCTATATTCTCTATCTACCTATCTATCATTTATTATTCATCTATATCTATCACTTATCTATCATCTCGATCATCTAACCTATCTATCCATCCATCCATCCATCATCTATCCTACGTACTGACCTACCTACCTGCCTAGCTCTGTATCATCTATCTGTTTGTCTATCATATTTTTCATTCTGAAAGGCAGATAAGCTAATGATTATTAAACAACAAAGTGAAATATTTCTCCTCTTCCTTCTTCTCTAAGCACACCCATCCTATATCCATTCATATGTGCTGAAAGTTAAAGCAAGATGTAAGTAAACACAAATATCAACATATTTGCATACCGAGATTTAAAGTTGTGATAAATTGACTTGATTTTACAAATTATCCCAGACACTTTTCCTTACTTGCTTGGGGAAGTACATTTCTTCTTTCAATCAATATTTTTATATATAAAAGATGCTATATATTGAAGTGTTCAATAAAAATCCAAACATGTAAGATACTACTTGGCAGAATGTGAAAAACAGAAAGAATGAGGTTGAATATTCTATTATCTAGTAGCTACCTTAAAATGTCTGAAAAATTTTCTTTGTAGAAATAGAGTTCATTCTAGCAATAAGTTAGATCTCTTTGCTGGCTGACATTTACCTTTTCACAAAGCTATCAAAATGCCAAACAACACTTTCACATGATTCTGGAGGTAGGGTTTCCAGATGATGTGAAATAAAACCACACTGTTTTCTTTTCTTTTCTTTTTTTTGAGTTGGAATCTCACTCTGTCACCCAGACTGGAGTGCAGAGGCATGCTGCCATGGCCACCATAACCTTGACCTTCTTGACTCAGGTGATCCTTCTGCCTCAGCCTTCCAAGTAGCTGGAACCACAGGCACATGCCATCATGCCCAGCTCATTTTTTGATTTATTGTAGACACAAGGTCTCACCAAGTTGCCTAGGCTGGTCCCGAACCCCTGGGCTCAGGCAATCCTTTCACCTCTGCCTCTCAAAGTGCTGGGATTACAGGAGTGAGCCACCATGCCAGGCCATACTGTTTTCTATAGTCTGCAACTCCCAGCCTCCTGTGATGTTCCACTGTTTTTCTATAATGCTAACTCTAGGGAAATTACAGACTGAATAGGACAGTGAATATCAAACAAGAAAAACTATAATTACCAAAGATTGCTCAACCAAGTATAGTAAAGTTGGAAAGAGATAGATTGGTTGATATCCAGGAAATTATTTAAAACAAGGTATTCTAGATTAATATAGTATTTACAAATATTTACAAATTGAATATTAAAATATATTAAAAATATCATAATGTTACAGACTTATTTCCTGTCTTATAAAACATTATTAACATCTTAGTTTCCTTGATTGGGATACCTGTATTAGAAGTATGAAAGTAAATTAAATAGTATATTACTTACTCTTAAAAAAAATGGAAATTTTTTCCCATAAAATCCAACTCTGAAGAACTCTGGTTCAAGTCGCTGCTGATCCATAATTTTGTCATACAAAGAGGCTTCCATCATCTAGAAAAGCATAGGAAGAGTTCTAAAATTTGGTTCACTTTCGTCTTTATCAACTTATAGAAGAGGATTTTCCTTGTGTATAAAGGAGAACTTTATTTTAATTGAGTCGGAGAAATTCTGACTCCATTTTTGATGTTTTAAGGCAGGGACTGGCTAACTTACCTATAAATGTCTAGAGAGTACATATTTTAGGTTTTGTGAGCCATATGGTCTCTGTCAAAGTAACTACTCAATTCTGCTAGGCCTACAAGCTGTAGTTTGCTTTAAAGGATCAAGCATATTATTACACACTATGACCAAAAAAAAAAACCAAAAAAAGTATTCCTATGCAATCTTTCCAGGAAATATTTTCTTCACAGTTAAATAGAAATGAACATGAATTATCAGAAGCAAAACCTTTCTGGAGAATTCTCGTGCCAGATGTAGTCACCTGTGGATTTGCTTCCACCTGGCTTGTGGCAATAATTCAGGACATTTGGAAGGTGCAACCTTGCACAGCTTGGGCAGGGATAAGCCAACAAACCAAACCAAAGGAGACCCATAGTGCAAAGTGCTGTCTGGGCTGAAAGCTCTTAAGTGTGTCTGACAGTGTTGAAACTATGAAGCACATAAAGCTTATGGCTTCCCATTCATAGTATTATCATCCCCAGGGTTTCCAGAGAAAGACTAATATTGCACTTGAACACTCCCCCCTATCCCCCACCCCCAGTAACAACACCCCAAAGAGCAGTTGGCATGAAGTGTAATGCTTTGAGTTTATAAAAATCACACCCAAGGGCTCTCACGGGTAAATATCGTCACCTCGCTTCTGTTATAGGGACAGGATGCCAAGAGATGAACAGCAATGTTTTTATATAAAACTGCAGTGCCTGCCAGAATCAGCATGATGGACTGAAGTTAAAACAATATTTTTCTCTCTGGTTTTCATGTTAGAAGAAATATCGATGAACTGCGGACATGAAATGCTAAGCCGAAAGGGCAGAGTCAGTTTCTGCCAGTTGAAGAAATTCCTTGTTGGGGGGTAAGGGATTTTATGAGCTGTTAAAGGCTTATGGTATCATCTTTTAAATGGCTACCTCAAAGTTAAAAGGTAACATTGTAATCTTTTTTAATATATAAAAACTGATGATCCTATTTTAGAAAGTCTGAGAGCTTAAGCACTCAGCAGGATCTTGTATATTACAAGATGACACAAAATGCTCATGTCACTAAAGAATAAAGAGGGCAAGAAGGACTTGTTTGAACCTAAAAGCAAAGAAGGTATAAAACATTTGGTTCAGAGAAGCAGAATATTAAATGCCTTGAGCTCTTAAGTACTCAAACCATGGTCTAGATCTAGTAAACAAAAACATATTTCTGAAGCTATCGAATGTGACCCTAAATCATTTAAAAATGAGTCAGGAGCCATTTCTACAGATTTGCAGATTATGGGACTAAGAATGAGAATGGCACAATTACAGAGATTCGTGTGAGAGTGGAAGCTCTTCAAACAGCGTGGAGGTTTTCCACAATAAACTGAAAGTATTAATCCTAGATTCAGTTGTATGTTTCATATGTGGTATTTTAGAATAGATCAGGGGTTCATGTTTTGTACATTAATCAAAAACATTATGCTATTTGTCTACGTAAATAGCTGAGTATGCTTCAGAGGAAGCACATCATAAAAAAGGGTTCCTGCGAGACATAGCAAGATGATCACAAAGTTAATTTCATAGAACCACATTGGGAGTCTAATCAGAAAAGGAGGCCACAGCCTGATGAGATGCAGCCAGGCACCTTACCCTCATCTTGCTCAGGTTCCTGTAGTCATAATAACTCTCGTACTGCTCAGCAATCTTCCGGCACAAGATAATGCCATTCTCCCAACACTGTGGACAAATGAATGGTATCAATGGAACCATCCCACAACACTGACTTCCTTTTACTCACAGGTCAGGACAGGTTGCTTTCAGATCATCAAGACTTACTCCTTCGATCACATCACTACAATTTTCAGCTTGAAAACATCATGTAATTAAAATGCAAATTATTAAAAATCTTTAGAAAGTTGGAGATGATAGCCAGGCTCGCTGGCTCAGCCTGTAATTCTAGCACTTTGGGATGCTGAGGTGAGTGGATTGCCTGAGCCCACAGGTTCAAGACCAGCCCAGGTGTGGTGGCGCACACTTGTGGTTCCAGGTAATTGGAAGGCTAAGGCGGAAGGATCGCTGGAGCCCAGCAAGTCGACACTGGGGTGGCCGTAAGTGTGCCACTGCACTCCAGCCTGGGCAACGGAGTGAGACTCTGACTCAAAAAAAAAAAAAAAAAAGAAAGAAAGTTGGAGATGATAATCTACCACAATAGTCATATGTTACAGAATATATGTTACAGAATATATGTTACAGAATATATGTTACAGAAGCAATATTCTGTTATTCCAGAATCATCATCTATGAAATAACAACAGTTCTACAAGGGTCAAATAGATGGATATAAACAGGCCCTTGGTGCTGAGGAGGAAATTACCACGGACTCTTAAGGCCCCATAATTATTATTATTTTTATTATTACTTAGTTGGGGTCTCTGTCACCCACACTAGAGTGCAGTGGCATGATCATGACAATCATAGCTCACAGCAGCCTCAACCTCCTGGGCCCTGGTGGTCCTTCTACCTCAGCAGCTGGAATAGTTGAGATTACAGGTGTGTGCCACCATGCCCATCCAATTTTTTGATTTTTTTGTAGAGGCAAAGTTTTGCTATGTTGCCCAGGCTGGTCTTGAACTCCTAGACTCAAGTAATCCTCTGACTTTGGCCTTCCAAAAGGCTTAGATTATAGGCGTGACCCACCATGCCCAGCCCTAAGACCCAATTATCTATGACTGGACCCTGGATTCGTAAGTTGGCTAAGTTGCCCTTGCAAATTGTGAGTATCCTAGCTGGTTATTCTCAGCAGACATTTAAAAATTCTTAGATTTAGCAGAGGTGCCAGTGAATTTTTTCTGCAAATGGCCAGAGAGAGTCAATATTTAAGGGCCGTACAGTCTTTGTCACAATGACTCATTCTGCTGTATAACACCAAAGGAACCATAGACACAAACAAGCATGGCTGTATTCCAGTGAGAGTTTATCTAGGGGCTGAACACAGTGACCCACACTTGTAATCCCAGCACGTTGGGAGGCTAAGGTGGGAGGATTGCTTGAGTCCAAGAGTTTGAGACTAACCTGGGAAACAAGATGAGAACGGGTCTCTACAAAAAATCAAAATATTAGCTGGGCGTGATGGTGCATGTCTGTAGTCCCAGCTACTCAGAGACTAAGGTAGAAGGCTCCCCTGAGCCCAGAGGTTGAGGCTGTGGTGAACCATGATCATGTCACTGCACTCCAGCCTAGGCAACAGAGTGAGACACTGACTTAAAAAGAAAAAATAATTTATCTAGGGATACTGAAATGTGAATTTCATGTCATTTTCCTATAGTATAAAATGTTATTCTTTTGATTTCAACCATTTAAAAATGTAAAAAAAGATTTGTAGCTTATGGGGCTATATAGAAACGGGTGATGAGCCATTTGACCTTGGACCATAGTCTGCAACCCTGATCTAGCAAAAACTCTTGGGAATGGTCTCATATACAAACCAGAGATTTTGTAATAGGTTATCCCACAGGTGGAAACTTCAGAGCCGGAGGGAACAAAGACATTTCTTTTGCTATTCATGTAATGATAGATCAGTGTAGCTAGATAAATAATAAAGGAGGATGTGAAACAAGCAATTTCCCTACATCAAAGTTTTACATGGACCCTATTATATTTTGTAAAGGAATAACAGCCACTGGTGGTATGTTAATTTTCTGTTTAACCATTGCAATTTGGGAGATGTATTTAAACCTAAAACATGTACTGTCAAAACATCTGAGTGTTCAAAACAAATAAACATTGGTGGTCAGATTGACACATTTAAAAAAAGAGTACTGGAGGGGATGGGAGAACACAACATCAGTATGGGTACCTGATCTTAAACCAGGCAAAGTGGGGACCAAAGGGAGGCCCCAAACTTTACCTGTACGATGACCACTTATATACCTAATCCTATACCCTACATCTTTTTTTTTAAAAAGAAGAGTACTGAGAGCCCTTGAAGAGGGAGCAGAAGTTGAGTTGAATAAAGTGATGTACTAAAATTGCATTATGAACTATGAGGTTTACTTAGCACCTCAGAGCATCTCTGTATTTGATGGGATGCTCTAAAATTCTATAAATAAATAGTTTCATATTTTTTATTTTTAAAAAAAGGGGGGCAAAATGCATGCCAATTTGGGGAGGGAGTGAGGGGTGACAAAGGTTTTTCAGAGAATAAAATACCTGAGTGCTGTGGTCTGCATGTTCAGGTCCCCCTCAAATTTACATGTTGAAATCTTAACCCCCAAGGTGACAATATTAGGAAGTAGGACCTTTGGAGGTGATTAGGGAATGTGTGGTGAGCCCTCGTGATTAATGCTAATGTCCTTATAATAGAGGCCCCAGAGAGCTAGTTAGCCCCTTTTACCATGTGAGGATACCTCAAAAAGGCATCATCTATGAGGAAGCAGAGCCTCACTGGACACTGAATCTTTCATGTCCTTGATCTTGGATTTCTTAGCCTCCAGAATTATGAGAAATAAATGTTCATAGGCTGCCTAGTCTAGGGTATTTTGTTATAGCAGCTGGCATGGACTAAGTCATTAGGTGTCAAACCTCGAGATCAGTGTTTACCAAAAGTGTAATGCAAAGTTCATGCACATTGGAATTTCCTAGGGTCCTTGTTAAAATCAGATTCCCCAACCCCATGCCAGACCTACTTAATCAGAATAAGGGGTGGGACCTGAGAATATGAATTTTAACAAGTTTTTGGGTGTTTTAAATGCATATTGAAATGTGAGGATTGGGACGGATGGTGGCTTGTGTTTGTAATCCTAGCACTTTGGGAGGTTGAGGCGAGAGCATCGTTTGATCCCAGGAGTTCGAGAGTTCCAGATCAGCTCGGGCAACAAAGTGAGATCCTGTCTCTATTTAAAAAAAAATCCAGGTGTGGTGGTGTTCATCTATAATTCAGGTACTCAGGAGGGTGAGCAGGGAGGATTGCGTGAGCCGAGGAGTTCAAGGCTATGGTGACCATGATCATGCCACTGCACTCCAGCTTGGGAGAGAGAGCTAGACATAGTCTCTTAAAAAAAAAAAACACAACAAAGTGAGGATGCCTGCTCAAGGAGTGGCCATTCATAAACTAGAAATGAAAGGAAAAAGGACACCAACACAATCACCTCAGGAGGGACTGCAGGTCGGACAGGGTCACTTACTTTGCCTCTGTCAAAGTTCTGAATGATGGTGAGGTGCAGGTGTTCCTTGCGCTGCCACTCGGTTTGCATGGGGTAAGTCAGGAACTCCCTGAGGGGCCGGTCAGACCATTCCAGCAGCTCATCATATAGCAGGAGGGTGTATGCAGCTTCTGCAAGCCAGGAGGGAAGGCAACAAATTCAGGCAGGACTCCAGACCATACTCCCTCAAACGGGCCAGTTTCAGAGACATTGGAAAAAAATGAATGGTGGCTTCCCCTGAATGAGGGAATTATCAGAGATCTGTATTCAGTCTTTTGGTTCCTTGTATTTTCTGTTTCTCTATTTTTTTGCTTTTTGTTTTTGTTTTCCCTACAACATCTGCATGCCATGGCAGAATAAAAATGTTCAAGGATCTCTTGTTGTTGGTTCAAAGATGTAGGGGAGACAGGCCTTTGAGTGCAAGGATAGTTCGCTTAGAAAGTCCTTTGGGGACTATAAGCCCCTTCAAAAGGGCATGCTTAGGAAGAAAAAAAGGCAAATAAATTCTTCTGGATAACACAGGGATAAAAAATTGAAACTGGTGTGTATGGGGGTTCAGAGTATAGGCAGAATTTTGAAGGGGCAAAGAAGCCAGAGAGGAGTTGAGTAAAGACAAAAAAAATCGAGTGACAGAATAAGGGTGGATGTCTTGGATGGGGGGGAAGAGAGAGAGAGAGAGAGAGAGAGAGAGAGAGAGAGGGAGGGAGGGAGGGAGGGAGGGAGCTGAGAGAGAGAAAAAGGTGTTGTGGGCTGTGTGATATGACCCCTTGTTTCACCCCACAAATCTTCAGTGAAGACTACTGAAATCATGGCATGCTTGATATGATTGGATTTCCTGTAGAAATAAGCAAGGGGGTGATTTTCTGTATATATACAGACGGAACAAGCAACCTGTGGATTTAAGCATGGTTGGCAGATGGATAGTGTAGTTACAGAATATTTGCCATTCTTCAGGTTTCTTCTTTTCCTGAACCGTTGATATAGCAAATAGATCAAGAATAGGAACCAGAATTCATTGCCATTGATGAAGGAATACAATAAGCTTTTCTTCTAATATTTTAACAGCCAGCTCATTTACAAAATTGAATAAAAATGGACAAACATGGATGTTATTGAGCCATTTAACACTACCTCTTAAAAGACCTAGTAATGACTTTTCTTGCCTGTAATCCCAGAACTTTGGGAGGCCAAGATGAGAAGACTGCTTGAGCCAAGGAATTTGAGACAACATAGTGAACACTTGTCTGTAGAAAAAAATCTAAAAAATTAGCCAGGCTTGGTGGTATGTGCCTATAGTCTCAGATACTTGGGAGGCTGAGGTGGAATGATGACCTGAACCCAGGAGGCTGAAGCTGTGGTAAGCTATGATTGTGCCACTGCACTCCAGCCTAAGTGACAAAGTATGATGGAAGACCCTACAAAAACCAGAATTATCTTTTGGAGGGCAGATCCCTTGTAGTACAGGCTTCCACCACTAGGTGTTTTAGGAACCCATCGGCATCAGTGTACCAGCTAGTTTAGCTGTGAGAGGCTGTATTTGACTTCAGTGAATTTTTTTTGAAGATTCAGTCAACCTATTTGCCCATTTCATGATGGGTAATTTGCAAGCGCACCTGCTCACACCATGCTGAGTTTTCAGCAGTTTTTGGCCAAAAATGGCATGACCCCCATGCCCTACCCTCCCTATTCACCTTGTTTCCCCAGATGAAAAAAGCTCTCAAAGGGAAACGCTTTTGAAACAAAAAACAGGAGGCATTAAAAGTCACCAAAATCGACGAGTTTAAAAACTTTTCTGAGCAGTGGAAAAAGTGTCTCAATAGGTGTAGTGCATCAAACGGTGAATACTTTGAAGGTGACTGAAGTTGAAACATGTCAAAATAAATTCATAATTTTTAATAAATAAATTCTGGTGTTTTTGGGGTCCCCTGTCATAAGACCCTGACGAAAAAACAAACAACAACAACAAAAACCCTTGTAGTAGCTTTTAAGATGGTATCAATAAATGGTAATTATTTTTCTTCCTTTATTTGTCTTAAGGATAACTACACATAAAGCCCTAAAGTAATGTGTTAAGTTCTAATATTATGATTTGGCCATCTGCATGTAAAAAAGACAGTTGTAATAAGAAGGGTCGTGGTTGCCATCACTTGCCTCTTGCCTTTTCAGTGAAGAAGTCCCATGAGACACAGCATCTGGCTTTTTTCTTCTTCAATTACCTTTAGTGAGCTCATATACTCTCCAATCTCAATTATTGTTGCAAAAGCTCTCACAACCCACTGGCAGTCTCTTATCACCCTATATTCAGTTTGCACCCTGTTACCAATATGAACTTCCTTCAATGCAAATTACCATGCTGCTCCCCTGATTAAAACCAGTCCACGACTCTCAGTAGCTAACACCATAAATTTAGGCCTCTAAAGTGACGGAGAAGGCTGCTTATGATTTGGTCCTTACTGGCCTCTCTACCCACATTTTCCCATTGTGCCGCTACAGAGCACAGGTGAGAGGAGCCCAACCATCTGTTTAAAGAAGCCTCAGTAGCTGCTGAGCCTCCAGCTCCCACAGTTGGAGCCCCTGGACCCCATCATCAGCTTTGGAGAGACGAGCAAGATGCAGCCTGGTGCAAAGGCATCTGGGCACAAGAAAGCTACCCAGAGGGACAGGGGTGCCTCCTGTTGCTTGTGCACTCACTGGCCTCTTTCTTGCAGGGACTGACTGCGAGATGGACAGAGAGAGCCCACACTACACAGCTTCAGTAACCATTGGAAGCAGAAACTGAGCTGAATGGCTATAACACAGCTCGCCATGGAAGACTACTCTGACTTTACAAGAATGACAATCATCAGATCTTCAGATCTGTGCTGTAGCTTGAACAGCCATCTAGTTTTCACTGAGATCCTCTGAGATGATTTCCTGATGTTTAATTCCCCACACATCTTTAAAATAAATGCTAAGCATCTCAGGAAACCCCATGTGTATCTTTGTTCCCTCATCCACACTCTCTGCTCTTGCCATCTAAACAAGCCTGGTTCCCTTTATCATACAGTGCTGATTTGCACCTAAGGGACCCCTCAGCCTGTTCCTTCAAGCCTTCCCCCCAACCCCAGCTGCCGAAAACTCCTGCTTTCTCCTGATGACCTAGCTTAGGAGTTATCTTCTCTAATTTCTTTTGTGTCTCCCCCCAGCACGTGAGCACTCAGAAAATACCCTAGAGACTAACTTATCATTTGTAGGTTTAGGAGGACTGAAGGATAGCCTTTCCACAGTTACCCACAAGGAGTGACTTAAATGGCAATGAAGGTCAAATTCAGAAATACAGAAAGTACAATAGTGGTTGTCTTGTCAAGAGGGAATAGGGAGTTAGAGTTCAATGAGTACAGAGTTTCAGTTTGGGAAGATGAAAAGAATATGGAGGTAGATGGCGGTGATAGTTGCACAATATAAATGTACTTAATGCCAAAGAATGAACTTAAACATGATAAAAATGGTGAATTTTATGCTATGTGTATTTTACTGCAATTATTAAAAAAAAGAAAAGAAAAAGAAAGAACAATGAAAGTTTCTAGCCCCAACTGTTTCCCCAGTCAGGCTTGCCAGGCTTGCCCTTGGAAAGTTCAGGGAGAGTTGAATGTCAAGTGTGGGTGAGCTGCCCCTGCGAAAGTCTGGGAAAACAAGGAGGCATCAGCAGGCTATCAGGTGAAGCTGACAAATGACTGACCAGTGGCATGGGAAAGCTGTAAAGACAAATTATACCTGTTTCAGAATTTGATTTGGGAAAATGATAATATATACCTGAGATAAATTGTGTACACAGAGGAAGCTGTAGAAAATTTTAATTAAATAAAACATATATACCTTAAGGTATGAACAACACATCAACAAAGCTGATTTCGAACAAATTAACAAATTGCAAATCTTTTAGTGTAATATGTTGTATGTTTATTCTTCTGCATCTTGAGAAGACAAAATGTACTGAAGAGGGAAGAATGACTCACTTCCAAGATTTTCTACAATCTTTTAAAAAACATTTATAATTGAACAAAAGGCACTACCATATTATTAAATATGGGACATCTCATTCTACCATTTTATGAAATATATAGTAAGGACATCAATATGCAAAAAGAAACAACTTGAATGAATAGCAATGGAGGACATTGTCACAAAAGGCTGAAAAAGGGTTAAGTCATTTGAACAGAATCCTGTAAGGATAGAAAAATTTTCCCATCAACTTCACTTTCTCCAAGGACAAAAATGAGGACAGAAGAGAAAAGAATAAAATGTTACATGGGAAAATAACTTATTTCATATGACTTTGGGGAAAATAAAGACTGCAAATTGAGTAAACAAACTTAAGAAAAAAGATTTACCCATTTCTGAATATAATCAGACAAATTTGGACTTTATTTCAGAGAACCAAAATATATCTGTTACATATCTGGAATAGCTTGTCCTCAGTTCCCTCTATCATTTCTATTTTTATGGACTTTAAAATTTTAAAAAGTCTCTAAGTTGTTCCTTTGTGATTCAAGAATTGCCAATATTGAAACAAAAAATCTGCTTACCAGGTGTGAAAATTTAATTAGTGAGTACATTCATTAGTAATGCATTGATTTAAATCTCAGATTGCTAAGCACTATTCCAAGAACTCAGAAAATTAAGGACAAGAAAACATCACTGCTGTCCTCAAGAAACTCACCTTGAACATTATCTATCTATCTATCTATCTATCTATCTATCTATCTATCTATCTATCTGTCTATCCATCTATCCATCCATCTACCCATCTATCCATCCACCCATCTATCCATCTATACACGAATACTTATACATGCATGCATGTATATTTACACAATATATAAATACAATTATTAATAAAAACAATGTGATAAGTGCTTTAATGAATATCTGGAAAAATGCAATGGGATAAAGGAGATGGAAAAATCAACTCAGCCTATGAGAGAAGAGTTCATGTAGTTGGTGAAAAAATGAGATGAAAGAGAACTTCAGGAGAAAGAAGGCTTCATGGAAAAGATGATGAAGGAGCTGATCTTGAAGGATAAAAAGAAAATACGTGGTACAAGTGGCAGGAGGAGGCCGGACAGATAAGCACTTCAATTATGACAGACCTTGATTAAAACATTTAAAGTTTATTTTGCAGACCACATAAACTGACAACAGAGTGATATCAAGAGAAGGGTTGGCAAACTTTTTTTTTTGAGTTGGAGTCTCACTCTGTCACCCAGACTGGAGTGCAGAACATCTAGTAATAGTTAAGAGACAGTCCAGGTGAAGATAATGAAGGTCTGAGGCAGTAAAAGTGGGAACTAGGATCAGTAGAACAACATGAATGATTGTTCAGAAGAAGTTTAGAAGAGAAGAATCAAAGACAACATCAGGGTCTCCAGACTGAGTGAACAGTGATGCTATTAATTGAGATAGTGGGACCATAGCTAGAGGCATGATTAAATTCTGGTAATAAAAGTACCATTCCAGGAAGGATTCCTTCACTCTTTTAAAGCTGGGAGAGGAGCCATGATTCAGGAGTTACTTGGAAAAATACTGTGAGTTCCTTGGAAAAATACCAAGATTTGTAGTTCCAAAATCTAATTAAAAGGTTCTGGTTCTGGTTAAGATGGAGTAAGTGCATTCCACCCTATTTTCCCCATTGTTTAGAGCTAAATACCCTGGGCAGAATATACAACACATCTATCGAAGGACTCTGAAAAGTAAAAAAAAAAAAAAAGCAGGTGGACTAAGAAAGAAAACCAGTTTCAAAGAATAACAATACATTGTTGCATTCTCTGTTTTTATTTTTTGCCTCCCATATCTCCTGGCTTAGACTTCTCTATTGCTTGCACTGCAAATGGGAATAGACAGAAAAAGCTCCAAGAAGAGCTCCTTTAGTCAAAGTACTAGCAAGAGGACCCCTTTTAAGATGGAGGTCTTTAGATTCTTCTGGTGCCTAAGTAAGTCCTAGAACAAAGCTGCAAATTGTGGTGGCAGTGGTGGCAATGGCAATGGCAGTAGCGGCTCCTATAGGTTCCTTTCTTTTTCTGCTTTTCCCATAGGAAGACCAATTATAGGGAGTGCATCATGGTATGAAGAGGATCAAGCCTTGGCTTTATAGCCAGAGTTTTAGGAAAGGGAGTCCTGGGGAAATGGAAAGAACCAGGAGGATCACAGAGAGGAGGAAGTTCAAGAAAGGAATATGTTAATTCTATATATGAAGTCTTAGGCTCATATCCAAGGTACAAGTGTAGAATGAACAAATGGATCAACAAAATCAAGACCTCTGTCTGTTAGAATGTTTAAAAAGTCACCATTTCCCAGAAGATTTTAACAGAATCCAGAGTCTCATAACCAAAATTCAAATGGTCCAGGATATAATCCAAAATTACCTGACCTTCAAAGAACTAGGAAAACCAAACAACTCGCCAAGGACAAAGGCAATTTACAGATGCCATCTCCAAGATGACACAGATGTTAGGATTATAGGCAAAGACTATAAAGCAATTATTATAACCATGAAGTAAAAGTGAACACTCTTGAATAAGTGAAAAGATAGAAGTTATCTGCAAAAAAATTGAAGCTATAAAAAGAAAACAACTACTGGAAATTTTAGAACTGAATAATATAATAATAAAAATTAAAGTTAAACTGGAAAAGTTAAACTGGAAAGGTTCTATAGTTGAGTAATGTGACAGAAGAGAATCAGTGAACTTGAAGATGAGTCAATAGAAATTATCAATCTGAAAAAAAGAAAGAAGAAAAGTTGAAAAAAAAATACATAGAGTTTCAGGAACTTAAGAAACAATACTAATCAGTCTAATATTTATGCCGTTGTAGAATCTCAAAAAGAGGAGATGGATTGGTACAGAAAATATATGCAAGGAAATAATGCCTGAAAACCTCCCAGATTTAGTGAAAGAAATAAGTTCATATATCCAAAAAACTCCTCAAACCCAAACAGATTAAACTTAAAGAAAACCATGCCCTTAGCAGGGCTCGGTGGCTCAGCCTGTAATCCCGCAATTTGGGAGGCTGAGGTGAGTGGATTGCCTGAACCCAAGGGTTCGAGACCCGCCTAGGCAACTTGGTGAGACCTCATCTCTACAATAAATCAATTAGCTGGGTGTGGTAGCACACGCCTGTAGTTCCGGCTACTTGGCAGGCTGAGGTGGAAGGATCACCAGAGTCCAACAGGTTGAGGCTGCGGTGGCCAGGAGTGGCCACTGCACTCCAATCTGGGTGACAGAGTGAGACTCCAATTCAAAAAAAACAAACAAGAAAACCATGCCCCTACATGTAACGGTCAAACCACCGAAAACCAAAGATAAAGTCCTAAAAATCCTGAAAAAAGTGGCATATTTCATAAAGGTGAGTAATTTAAACGACTGCATATTCCTCATTAGACACTGCAGAGGCCAGAAGTCACTGGATTAATATTTTAAAGTCTTGAAACAAAAGAACTGTTCACCTACAATTCTGTATCCAGCAAATATATCCTTCAGGGATGAAGGTGAAACAAGGAATTCTCAAATGAAGGAAAACTCAGAGAATGCTTTGCCATCAGACCTACTTTAAAAGAAATACTAAAAGAAGTTCTTCAGGTTGAACAAAAATGATAACAGAGGGAAGCTGAGAATTTCATGGATGAAGAAAAAAATAACAGTAATGGCAAATATCTGGGTAAATAGAACAGACTATTTTTATCCCCTTAAATTATTTGAAATAGGCATGACTATTGAAAGCAAAAATTATGACATTATCTAATGGGACTTTCAATGAATGTGGATGAAACACGTGGTAACTACCACATAAAGTGGGAAGGATAATGGGATCTATATTGTTGTGATGTTCCCATATTTAACTTGAAAGTGATAAAATAAAAAAAGTTGGGTATGTATTTTGTAATCCCAAGAGCAACTTCTAAAAAATTAGCCGGGCTCGGTGGCTCAGCCAGTAATCCCGCGCCTTTGGGAGGCTGAGGTGAGTGGATTGCCTGAGCCCGCGGGTTCGAGACCCGCCTGGGCAGTGAGACCTCATCTCTACAATTAAAAAAAAAAAAAAAAAAAAATCAGCCGGGCGTGGTAGCGCATGCCTGTAATTCCGGCTACTCGGAAGACTGAGGCGGAAGGATCACTGGAGCCCAGCAGGTTGAGGCTGCGGTGGCCGGGAGCGGCCACTGCACTCCAGTCTGGGCGACAGAGTGAGACTCCAACTCAAAAAAAAAAAAATTATGCGGAAATATAGTCAACAAACCTAAATATATATGATACATGAGATATATATGTATGTGGAGTATTTAGAAACACACATTCAATTAAAAATAAATTTTAAAGTAGAAATTCTTGAGTCTTCAGCTCAAATTATAAAGAGCACAAGCATTATCATATGTAATACACCAGTGTCCCACCCACATCCTCCAATCTAAGCCAAAAGACAGAATTACCTGTGAAGTTCTGTGCTTTGAGATGCAGATCATAGAGTTTGTGGATGTAGCGTATATACATCTCTTCCTTGTTAAGTTCAGTCTTATAGAAGTTCTGCAAAAAAGAGTAGAGGTATGGATAGTTCCTCAATAGTCAGGGGTCTACAAATATCTGCCTTTTACTCTACTAAAGTTTTATGTCTTGAGCCAAGAGAATGGATACATTTTTCTATGTAAGGTCTCTTTAAAAATAAAGTAAGGAGGCCCAGTGACATATTTTCAATTCAACACTGCCTCTGTTAAGCATTTCCTAGTAATTACCAGATAAGCTAGTATCTTCAGCTATTACCACTGATTCATATTTCTTTTGTTATTGTCTATTATTTATTGTGAGTTTAATTGTCAGTGGACAGACAGTTCAACTAAAAATATTAAAATATTGGCTAGGCACGATGGCTCAAGCCTGTAATCCCAGCACTTTGGGAAGCTGAGGTGGGAGGATTGCCTGAGCTCAGGTGTTCAAGACCAGCTGGGCAACTTGGCAGGACCTCATCTCTACAATAAGTAAAAAAATAAGTTGGGTGGTAGAGCACACTTGTAGTTCCAGCTACTTGGAAGGCTGAGGCGGAAGGATCGCCTGAGCCCAGCAGGTCGAGGCTGCAGCGGTTGTGAGCATGCCACTGCACTCCAGCCTGGGTGACAGAGTGAGACTCCAACTAAAAAAAAAAAAAAAAGAAAAAAAAAAATATAATATATATATTATATATATATGAAACAGCTTAACTCTTATATTAAATTTGCTGATTGATATTCAAAGGGCAGTTTCTTTAATTCTAAATTTCAAAGATATTTTGCTCCAAAGAAAAAGTCTCTGAGACTTATCGGTAAGAATGCATAAAAACAACGTAAAAGTCCCCGAAGAATTAAGTGAAAGAGGGTAAATTAAAGTACTCTTTATTCTTGTAAAAGTTTTTAAAATTTATTTTATTTTTATGGTATAATTTTTAAAAATTTTAAAGACGTGGGGTACCATTCAGGGTTAGGTACATAAGTGATCATCATACAGGTGAAATTTGGGCTTCCCATTGATCCTCACTTCGCCTGATTTGGGATCAGGCACCCTTATATTAGTGCCATATGCCCCAGCCTTTCCTGGCAGTGACCCATTACTGCCAGTCCCTTTCATGCCAGCCTTTCCTGGCAGTGACCCATTACTGCCAGTCCCTTTCAGTCCTCACTGAACTTAGTAAAACAGGAGTGAATATAAATGAAATTGGATTACAGTAAAAACGTGATGCTGTGTGTCTCCAAATCAGATACATTTGGTGAGCAGATCATTGTGCATTATGAAATCCCTGCTTGAGACACTTGAACTACTATTATCCTTTATTGTTGCTATTTTGACTGATGCTACTTGGTATGTAAAAGAAGGGAAAGTTAGTAATAGGGGGATAAATCTGTTGACGTAAAAGAGTGACAGACTTTTCTAAGAAGGAAAGGCCAGGAATTCTAAAAAAATTTTGAAGCTGATTAGTTAGATAGGGCTTTGGCAAGAGACAAAACTAGCCATTGTAGCTGCTGAATGTGTACTTGGGTTTGAAGCCTGAGGATCTTCTATCAAATATACTTTCTACCCACTACCTAACAGGTGTCCACACTTCAATCTGAGGACTCTTCTAATCTTGAGATTCTGATATTAAGTTGAAGGCATCATAAACAAATATTTTTTCAATTTATACCCTTATCCTCCCCCTTTCCTCTTGTTTCCTGTAATCTTGGCATTCTTTAAAAAGCTAATAATTCTATTCACGTCTCTCTTATTATAACCCAAATCATTTTAATTAGCAAGAATTGTTGTATCATAAACACAAGTCTTACAACCCCACAGCAGGTTTTTACATTATTAAAGGATGATTTGCTCTAATAGCTTTCTGGTAAGAAGCAGCTTTGAGAACAAAATAAGCGATCATCCTCTAAATAAACAGTTCTACTTAAAAAAAAAACAACAAATATCTCCAGTTAGCAGATAAGAATCTCTCACATATGTCTGGCACAACTTATGACACACAAACAAAAAACAATAATTACAATTCCCAGTATTAGTCATGTCAAATATTACACATTTTTACCAATTTTACACCAGAGTTTAACTTCGATCTTGTATGGGATGCCAGAGTGTCTCCTGAAGATAATCTGAAATTGACCTTTCCAAAGAGTTAAGAAAAATCTCTAAGAGGAAGTGAGTAGTTGAAGAGAACCATATTGCTACTAGAAAACATAAGGAACTTTCCATATGGAGTAGAAGTCAAAAAGGTTAGCATTAAGGTGATATATATGGTCCTTTAATAAGTATTCTTGTGCCAGTTTGAATAATTTCAATGTACATCTTTCAAAATGTTAATATTTTCTAGAAGAACTATTCTTGGTCAGTACAAAGATATCAGGATACATTCTTTGAAGTGATTACTGATGGGGCCACTGATTATATTAAGTCTCTGGCTTATTCCTACTGGGAAACTAGAGTAAACACATTTAGGGCAGAGTATTTACTTTTGCATCCAAGGAAATGATCTCTTCTTTTATACCAATTGAACAGTGAGTCTGGGAGTCTATATTTATTTGTTTACCTTTAAATGGAAGAACCTTGTGAAAGAAGATGGAACAATAGAGAGGATTCTCTTGGGAAAAGGATAAGTCTTTGCTTTGAGGTTTTTTATAAGACCTTGTGTCTAGAGTTGTGTTAGAGCCAGGGAAAGGAGACAAACTGAGTCTCTGGCCATTCCACCGGGAATGTGCCCAATCTTGTCTGTTTCAGAAGGATATGAACCGGCCTTTCTTTCAAAACACTGACATACATATAGGGACGTGGGAGAAACTCAGGCTGAGGGTCTTGGCTGTGACAACAGGCTGGCAAAAGCAGGCAAGAAACGGGAAACACAGCGAGGAAACTCAAAAGGGGAAATAACCATGTTCAAAGCTTGACGTGAGTGCTGAGAGGAGAGGTCAGCTGGCTGACCCAGTGGCTTGGTGTGATGGCCTGGAGGTAACTGTTGGGACTAATGACAAAAATTACGGAAGAGACTGCATAATATGTGAACAAGATGTGGCCTGATAGAGGATGCTCAGGTCCCGCTATTTTTAGGGACTGACACTGGAGGTGGAGATGTAAGAATTAGATTAAAGATGTGGAGGAGGTGGTGAGTGTGATAAAGATGGAGACAGTCATAGACTCAGAGGTGAGGAGCAGGGCGGCAAGCAATTAGGAGAACATAAAAAACCAGTTGCAGGAAAGCAGAAGTTCTAAGCTTTGAAGAGGGACTGTGAGAGGAGTAAACAAAACAAAACAAAACCAAAAGACAGAAACCGATGAGCTAAGAAAAGACAGGATCAAAGTGGAGGCAAAAAAAAAAAAAAACCAAAACTTTTTTTCCCAAGGTACAGGCAAGTAGAGAACAATACGGCTTGTGAGGGAGAAAAAGGATCAGAGTAAGAATAAGAATGACTATGCAAGTACTTAGAATAGATGGTGAGAACTCATCTAGTCTACAAAATGTAAGAAAAAGAAACATGATGTTCACATAGTTAGAACTAGACTCTTCCTGATATTCAAATCTGATTTTAAAACATCCTCCTTAGGGGAGAGAGGAAGGGAAGGGGGATGAGGAGGGAGGAAGGGAGGGAGGGAGGGAGGGAAGAAGATGGGGGCATGTGACAACACAAAGGGTACCTGGTTTATTACCAGGGGGAGTGAGGGACACCTAAAAGCCCAAACTTTACCTGCGCGCAGCCTACTTATGTAGTAAATCCTCACTTGTACCGCACAACTCTAGAATATATACATAAATTATATTATTTTTAAAAAGCTTCCTGGATTTCATATCTTTCTGTACTTCAAATCTGCTTAAAAGAAATTATCAAAAGCATTCATTTGCCTTGTATTAAAATACAAAAAAGTAAAGATCTAAATGTATGACCATTCCTCTGCTCTCTGGTGAGAATAGCATTCTATTTAATAGTTAGTTGTGTGGCTTTTATATAAATTTTGGTTTGCCAGGACAATTTTGGTTTAGCCTATCATCCTTACATCATGTTGAACTTTACTCTCAAAAATGTCTTGCTTGGTCATTCCAGTTATAATGCAAAACTTAACAATGGGGCTATTATAAATTCAATTTGCAAGAAAGCTAGAGAGTGACAATTGGTATGTTACACAGAAAACTGCCATTTGTTCACAAAAGAGGAGATCACTCATTTAGTAAAATGCAGAATGCATATCTAACCGCGAGAAAGGAAAAGAAGGACAGAAAGAAGCTGCCACATTTCGGAAGTAAAAAGACCTGTATCATAGGGACATGGTACTTTTTCCTAGGAGAGCAACCAAAGACTCTGGGAGGGTAAGGCAGTGCAACCAGACAACCTGATGGCCTCACTCTGGGATCCCGTGGGGGGTCTCCTGTTAGAGCTGTGGGCTGAAGAGTGGGTGCATTCTTTCATGTTCAGGGTTGAGAGTTTCCTGGGCTTTAATTCAAGCTGACGCTCACTATGCTTCTTTTAAAAACACTTCTAAGAAACAGCACATTGTGGATTAAACACAAACAAAACACAGTGTCTCTGTGAAAAACACAACTGTTAGGCTAAAAGGAGAAAAAAGGCAAGAGTTTACTAACCAGAAGGCTAACCGTGCAGCCAATCTTTTTGCCATCTACCTCTCCCATTTTCATGCAGTCCCTACAAACAAAAAGCAATAGTTAGAGCTTAAGATTCCTTCCTAGGGCAAACACATTTTGTTCTTTTTTATGCAGGGGGGGGAAAAAGTACTGTCAGAAATCAGAGGCAATTTGCAAGCTAAAGGCTCCA
Source organism: Carlito syrichta (assembly GCF_000164805.1). Classification (NCBI taxonomy): domain Eukaryota; kingdom Metazoa; phylum Chordata; class Mammalia; order Primates; family Tarsiidae; genus Carlito; species Carlito syrichta. The sequence goes on from NW_007250673.1 coordinate 314,665, forward strand.
GGGACGAAGGGTCTCTGGTGAGGTTGGGGAATCAGAGGCTGCTGAGCACCAGTTTCTTCAAGAATTTCATTTCCATGTCAGGACTGTGCTGCCTTCTCAATGGACAGGGGGCTCAGGAAGCAAGAAGAGTGAAGGTAGTTATTGACACCTCCTAGAGAGGGGTGAGAAGTAGCTGGTAAGCCTGGCTATTAACAAGGAGAATGAGTTTCATTCCTAAAGTAAAACAAAACCAAACTAAACCACGATGTGTTTAAGTAGGATGGTTGGCTTTCACAGTTTAGATAATATATATAAAAAACAGGTATATGAAAGGTAACAGTGTAAGTGTAAGACCCCTCCTTTTTAAAGAGAAAAGCATATTTGTACAATTCTCAGTTACATTGTCTTCACTCTAAAATGGATACAGTCTACTGGTTCTAGTGAGTGAGTCTAAATACCAAAAAAAGATTCCTTTTTTTTTTTTTTTTTTTTTGCGGGGGGAGGACTCTCAGTCACTTTGAGAATCCTCTCAATTCAGCAAGACTTTGAAAGAACTATGAAAAATCAAAACAGAAAAGAAAATATTAAAAAAAAACAAAAACCCCAAAATTAAAACCCTGAACGAGCTAGTTAGAATTAGAAGTCCATTACCGAACAGCACCAGTTCCATGGTCTGGTTACCAATTCTTTGAGTGATTCACTTAAGTGAAATGTTGACTGTATTCTAACTATCTGATTTTCTAACCGGAGCGCGGCATATCTGGAGAAAGTGCGACTCGGCTTACCTGTAATCTAACAACCTCTCCATTAGGCGGGTTACAGTAGCAATTAAAGAAACGCCACTTTCCCTCCATGTTTCCCGCTCAATTTTCTTTAGTAGACTGGAAAAGAAAGAACCCAGGACATTTTCAACATTTATTTTTATCAGTCACCATGACAACCATTTTACTTTCATCAGTACCTTAAATGCCTTAGCAACCACTGCAACCTCTCACAAGTAGCACAATTTGCAAACAATGTCTTACCTAGGATAGGGACCAAATAGTGGAATTCTAATCCAGGAAGCATTGACAAAGCAAATTGATTTTCAGATTATCCAAGTCATAAAATACGAACATATGCATATAATCATATTTGCGAAATATAAAAGCACCTTACAGCTCAAAGACATTTTTTTCCCTAGCTTCCCTCTCACTCTAACAGAGGCTTACGCCTTACCCCATAAATAACACTGCAAAAAGCGAAAACAGGAGGACCTCCAAGTTTACTTCTAAGTTAGATCTTGTTTTATTCACATAAAAATGTTTTCCTACCTCTCAGTAGAATGCATCTTCATCCAAGCAATTTTACTGCAATGCAACTGCTACAGGAAAATCCTTGTGCAGACGGTATGACGTTTTGCGTTTTTTTCCTCTCACTTAACATTTGCCCACTCAATACATATTGTACTATCTGTGCACTCACTCAACAGTTTCATTCACTTTGTCATTAATCACAGAGGGTTTTCTATGTGGTTGTTACAGCAGATTGATGACAAGTACCGAACCACATCTCTTTCCTCCTACGTTTCCCCTAATCCTAAGCACCTTGGAGCAGAGGCACTATGTAAACACAAAATAATAACAATCATCATCATTAGGATCTGTGCTACTTTCACTCCCACCTCTCCACACATTAACAATGTACTTGGCAAAGGCTTTATGGCTGAACTTTCCCCAAAAGATAAAAGTAAGAATATAAGCGTGGCAACATGAGGGTACCCCTCCAAGTTTAATGATCATCATTTCTGTCCGAAATCTTATTTCCCTTTCATCTTGGTTTCAGGAATAAGATAGAAAACATTGCTTACAAGTAAAATCTAAGCATATCATGTATATACTTAGTTCAAAACTAAACACTGAAGAAAAAAGCTACTTTGTCAAAGTTTCTTTTGTCTGTGGCTATGTTCTCTCCCAATTTTTCTCCCCACCCCTCAACCACTCCACTTCTTTTTCTTGTTATTGCCCAGCAGTCTGTCTTGTCTCCTCATCTGTTGCCTGTGTATCCCTGGTCATTTGTGCTTCTGGTTTATTCTCAATTGTTTCCTAGGTTAAAGGTAGAGCCTGCATATGGAAGGAATGGAATTTGTCCTGACTAATCTTCCAGGGGAAGGCCTCCTCATTGGTCTAGATGTGTTTTCTTTTTTTTTGAGTTGGAGTCTTACTCGGTTGCCCAGACTGGAGTGCAGTGGCCGCTCCCGGCCACCACAGCCCTCGACCTGCTGGGCTCCGGCGATCCTTCCGCCTCAGCCTTCCGAGTAGCCGGAATTACAGGCATGCGCTACCACACCCGATTGATTTTTTGATTTTTATTGTAGAGATGAGGTCTCGCTGCCCAGGCGGGTCTCGAACCGGCGGGCTCAGGCAATCCACTCACCTCAGCCTCCCAAAGGCGCGGGATTACAGGCTGAGCCATGGAGCCCGGCGTGTTTTCTTTTAAAAAGCTAGAATAGCACTTGTTTCAAGCTTAAATGGCACATTGGTATGGAACTCAAGTGAAAATCTTCCTGCCAAAGTAATGCAGAAATTTCCCCAAGTGGCAGCCCACACCTCATATACTTTAGAGGCTGGAAAACAAAGAACTCAAGTTAAGTAATAATTCTAAAAATACATGGAGAATTCTTTGATGGGCATGAGCTTCATTACTTTGCACAGCCTCCCTATGCAGTAAGGAAAGAAAGCTACATAATCCTTTTGTAAGAAGAGGCAGAACTCTGCACAGCCTGTTTCCTTGACTAACTCCAGACCAAATGTTAGGACCCAGTCTAGAACCCAATTCATCTCCACTCTCAGTCAGCCTTGTTCCTTGCCATTTCTCAGTTTATCTGACACAAACTGAGAAGAGGTTATCAGCAAGAAGAGGACCGTCTTTCTAGGTATCCTGGGTGAGACTGGGTATTGTCATCTGCTCAATAATACTACTCATATGCTCACATTGAACCCATCTAATAAGAGTGAAAAATGATTTTCTCATTGCAAATTGATAAAGCTGCTTGGTTATACATGTAATGGGATTCTAACATTGGGAAGCAGGTTAAGTCATGGTCCTGAAGAATGACATTGATCACCAGGGTTTTGATCTATGAAAGAAATGTGATCCCTCTCTTGGTATCATAACAGGATTATGTTGAGGCCACAACTCTGATGTATAACACCTGTCTCTGTGCCTGCTCTTCTTAATCCAAAGAGAAGAGTTAGACACTCAGGCATGAAGTTGCATAATGAATTCTCAGTCTCCAAATGGTAATTACATGTGTGATCATTAAATAGTGAACTTTGAAATAATTTGGAGTCTGATTGAATTATTGAGAGCTATTCAGGAGAAAGCAGAGTGAAAGACTAGGAAAGCCCTGAGATGGATGTTACTTCTTCTGGAATGCCCCTTTAGAACCTCCAAGAATGTAGGCAGCCCTGCTGTGTGCTCCTAGCATGGTCGCTGCTGCATCCCCAACCCCGAAGGAGTATCTGGAATATGCTAGTGCTCAGTAAATAACACTGAATCAGTAAATCAAGCGGAGTTAGGAGAAGCAGAATTTAGTTCTGATACTGTATTCTGAATATTTCACATTGGTGTCTTTGATTTGCAATTTCAGTGTTATAAAAAATAGTATATCTCATTAAAAGATGTAAAATGTATTACTGAAGATAATGTTGGGAGTTAGGAAAAGCTAAGTCAAGTTCTTAGGAAGGAAAGTACCCTACAAATTTGAAGTCTCACTCTAAGGGTGCTATTTTGGCAAGATCTACAATTTAGAAAGCAGTGAGTTACTTTTAGCTTTTCGGTTTCAGAACAAATTTTAAGAAGTTTTAGACATGAATTACATAGAACAAATGAGAACCTGAACCATAACGGCATGTGTTCGTAATTCACAATGTGTGCAGTGACTTGCTGTGATTATACTAATTCATTGTGATTTCTATGGCCAAAAAAGCATTTTATTGTTTCCTGAAATAAAGTTAGAGTTTCACTTTTTTTCCTGAGCCCAAGTAGTAACGATATTTAATTATCACTTTAGATTTGATTTATTCCCAATATGCTGATCATAAAAGCATGAAAGAAAAATATTTATAGTAGCATATCTAGTAATATGCTAAAAATCAACAAAAGAATAAAAATCTCCATTGAATGAATCAGGCACCTTAAAATAGTTCTAATTATAGAGGCTTAATATTTTAATTATTGGTTTGATTCTAATGTCAAGGTACATCTTCTATTTCAAAGTCATATTTATACACAAGCAATTCAAATTGCATGCTATCAGGCCTTTATTAAAGTAGATAAGAGACACTGTAGAACTATGTGTTTATTAATCTTATGAATTTGTTATAAATAATTAATCACAAATCTCAAGAGATTCATTTCAATGAGTCCTTCTCATTTTGTTCTTTGTTCAAACCAAGAACTAGTAACAAAAATGAGAGCAGTTTTCAAAAGCAATTTTTTATACTGGATGAGGTTTTAATCAGAATTCTTGCTAAACTCCAGCTGTCATGACTGACGCTCCACACACTACAATGAATGAGGGCTTGGTGAATAATTATTAAAAGTTCTGGTTTAATTACAGTATCAAAAAATGATATCGTTCAGGGTTTAGTACAAAGAATGTGTTTTATCACCCATCACCACCACATGAAATCTGTATTCTTTTCTTTTCAATATAATTTTCTTGAAAGCTTCAAAATGATTTTAAATCAGGAAAGCTGAAATATATCTAACCTATCAGTCATGAATATTATTCTTCAAACCTATATATATTAATATTTCTACTGTTGTAAATTAATGATCATAAAATGAATTATGGAAGTTTGCACTTAGTCCATCAAAATTAAAAGCACTGACATTTAGTTTTAGGTGATACTTGGCCATAAAAACAAATACAATTTTTTAAAGTAACAAAATGCATTGGTGAGTTCTTTTGCACTTCTGAAAGAATTGCAAACATTTTCCAAACACAGTGAGGTAATTCTTCCTTCAAAAAGAAACACTTTGTATATACACTAGATCTGAAAATGACTAAGAAAGTCATAGAGGGAACAAGTGCCAGAAGTAAAATCTCAAAGCACCAAAACATTCTCATGTGTCCTCTCTGGCCATTTAAACACAGTGTATGAATACTTGGTACAAGCAATTCATCCTGTGACTGGGAATAGATTCTGCTGGTAGAAGCAACCTCAAAGTCCCTTTACAGCACTCCACAATTTTTCTATCTTTTATGCAATTCCAAAACACAGAATTTACTAAAAGTGATTTGCTTCTGTGATATTCTTATAAGAAGCATTTTAGAAAGCAATTCATGCTAAGTGAACAATCAGTATCAATGAATGAAATCAGGTGTTGAAGAACAGATGCAAACTAGGTTAATTTTCCCAACAGCAAATCAGCCAAGGATATCTTGCTTTGGAAAGCAGTGCATACAAACATTACAATCACATTCCTTTCTCCTCTCCCACTCATAACCCTACTTAAAATCATTATCTTGCAGCAATGGTTTTAAAATTATTAGGCGTGAAAAAAGTGAGATTTGTTATGTAACACATGCGACCTCTCCTAATCAGAGATTAAAATAAGGAGACATGTCTAATCATCAACATAATAAGATCCATTCGCCAGAGTTAGGCAATTATCCTTTATTTCACTCCACAAAGACAAAGCACTCCTGTGAGACCCAAGCTGTCTTTGCAGCTCTCAGCTACAGCGGTGCAGAGCGGCTCAGTACTGACACCAAAACCCCTGAACAGAATCAACGTGAGATAAACATATTACTCACATACTGTTGAAGAGCTCGCGGTATGTTTCGTCACCTTTGCCTTCTGACATCAGGCTATCCAGTTTGTCAATTAGCTTGGCTTCCACCTGAAACATACCCGAATATTATTCTGTCTTTTCTCCCGTTCACAAGTAGAATTTCTAGGCAGTTAAAACATATTTATTTATGCCAGGAAAAAAGCCACAGCAAATTTTGTGAAAGTGACATTATCAGCTATGGTTAATAGCAGACATCCCTTTGGAATTCTCAGGGAATAATCAAGATGGAGTTATATGACTTCACACTCCCAGCTGGGTAGCATTTACTGCTGCCAGAGACATCTAACTATTTGTTGATTCAAACACAAATGCTTGCAGCCCAGTTTAAACGTTTGAATTCTTTTTTAAGCACTATAAAAACTGGCAAGTCCTGTTTCTCTCTTTTTTTTTAAAGCATCACTATATATAAGGACACCAGGAAACTAACATATCCACATACATTAATTTAAATCTTTGATGTGTTTTATATCTATTTTCTCTCTCAAAACAGTTTGAGGTTGCACTAAATCTTTGCTGAAGTTGAGAACTTGTCCTATCCATGTACAGATGGCAGATCCATAGAAATAGTGTAAGTCAGCAATAAGCAGCAGGAGAGAGAAAGGACATATTTCCTGAAAACTGTAGTCAAAACATTTATATTTCCCAGGATGTAAATCCTGTGGAACTTGGATATCAGGGAGGGAAAAATATCCTTTCATCTATCTTTCTGAGGCAGGAGAAGAGAAAGAAAATGAAAAGCTTCTCCATGGGCAGAGAGAATTAAAACACTTAGTGATGGAGAAGGATATTTGACTTGGTTAAAGGACTAAGCTCAATTATTCCTTTAAACCGAATGTCATTCAAGAGATAAAGACAAGGGAGAATGATAGTGGGTTTTCTCTCCTGAGTGTAACTTTTTAATACTCTTTCATTCACCTATTAGCTTTCTTGAAAGTCAATATATATACTGCTGCAGGGGAATTGCCCAAGCTTTTGGCAACAGGGGGCGGTTCTATGTATGCAATCAGATTGCTATATGGTTGACAACCATTTGTAAGATTTGAGGGAGGCTTCCTTTGGAGAAGCATGAAGGAGGACTAAATCCTGTGGGCATACAGGTTTGTGCAGCGACTGTGTGAACACACAGGCCTGGTATCTCTAACACAATATACTTATAGCAAAAGCAGCAAATTCCTTAGAGATCTGGTTTTGTAATAAGAATGCCTGTCTTCCCAAAACTGGAGCAGAACCATCAGAACCTACATCAACGAGAAACAATAAGCTCATTCCCTTGGAATTTCCTTTGCAAGAATTTCCACTGCCTTCTCCTGTAAATTAATTCTCAATGCTTCAAGCAAAAAGCAATAAAACATACTGTGAATCAAATGCTCAAGCCATTTACCCAATACAATGTGCAGACCACTGAGAGCACAGTGAATTTAAGAATCATTAACCCTCTGATTTCTCTTTGCTGTGCCCAATGGGGAGTAAATAAAGTCTCTGCAAGTTCTGAAATACAGACCTGGAAAATCATATAATTTTTTAGCTAAAAGGGAATTAAATAGTTTTCAGGGTTTCCCTGGAAGCTCAGGAAAACATAGGACCAGGGAGAAGTAGCCAAGTTCGTGTGGTCTGGGAGTGGACAGGCCAGGCTAAAGTCTCGGTCTGCTGACCCAGTGTTCATTTCCCAACTCAGAGTTGAACCTGGAAGTTCAGAGATGCTTTAGGAGAGCTAACACTCTTTGTTCTAAGAGCACTTCTGCCTACCTGTTTAAAGTTGCCACTCCGTCTCTGCTCCCAGTCCATCATATCATGAAAAATCGGAATCATGACATTCCGAAGATCTGGCTGGGGTATCAAGGTCACTTCTAAGAAAGGGCCAATCAGGGCAGGAATGAAATGAAGCTTGTGTTCTCCTAAATTGAGTAAAATATTTGAGTTTCAATATACTTAATCTTAATAAGATTTCAGAAAATCAGTATTTTTAAATTTGTTTAAAACGATTGCCATAGGTATAATCAATTCTAGTTTTCTCCCCAAGTAAGAAAAGATAAGTAATTAACCTGTAAGATACCACTAAAATGATGTAAATCATCAGGAATTGGTTATGTGTACTATTGTGCATTCATACAAGAAAATTTTTATGTAGTCATTAAAAATGAGGCTGAAGAAGAATAACAGAGGTGAAGTTTTTCAATATAATTAGGTGAAAAGGCAAGGTACAATACAGTATGTACAGGGATATCTTTCATTCAAAAATACAAATATAGATGTTAGTCTAGAAGATTTTATCTCCTAATGTTAGCCATAGTAGTTATCTCTGGGTGGTAAGACTGTCGGTGATTTTTGTATATGAAAACAGTGGTTCTTATCTGTAATATATATATATATATCTTTTTTTCACATAGTAAGTACACAGCCTAAATAAAAATCTAAGTAGTTGCCCCCCAAATAACATAACCATTTTCTGAAAAACCTAAAACGTAACAATAGTGAACTCAAAATGGTATATTACCAAATGCTAAAAGGTATGGAATTGATAATTCAGAGGAAAAAAAGGCAGAGGAAGGAATGAACATAGATGATTTCATGTGAGTGTTAAGTTTATAACTCTAATTTTCAATGTTAAATCTCACAGAGGAGTTTCTAGACCTACAATAATAAGAATATTGCATGCTACAACACACTTAAGAGTGAACCTTCAGCATGGTGGCAGAAGCATATGACACTGAGAACATCCACTTAAAACTACAAGTTGGGAGTCTGAGCAGAAGCTAACTGGAAAGACAGCTTCAGGAAAGAGGGTAATTTCCCTCTTATTATTCTAACTTTGATCTTTTTTTTTTTTTTTTTGGAGATGGAGTCTCACTCTCTGACACCCAGACTGGAGTGCAGTGGCCGCTCCCAGCCACCGCAACCTCGACCTGCTGGGCTCCGACGATCCTTCCACCTCATCCTTCCAAGTAGCTGGAACTATAGGCGCGCACTACCACGCTAATTTTTGATTTATTGTAGAGATGAGGTCTCGCCAAGTTGCCCAGGTGGGTTTTGAACCTGCGAGCTCAGGCAATCCACTCACCTCAGCCTCCCAAAGGCGCGGGATTACAGGCTGAGCCACCGAACCCGGTATTTTGATCTTTCACAATGAGAGCTGACTACAACAAACTCATACTGGTCAGTTACCAGTCAATTTCTGAGTTAAATTCCCTTACATTAATGATAGTTTTCTCTTTTTTGCTTTTTGTACTAGAAGGCATTAACGTGGCTCCAGAGTTCAGACATATATGAGATCCAGCAACTAGGTTCGTGCACCATCCTAGAAAAAGTGCTACATACCTCATGGCTGAATATTACTACTGTTATCGTCCAAGTAATCCCTTGGGAAGCTCTGCATTGACACCAGTGCCTAGTCCACCTGTCAAAGCAATCTTGGAACTCTTTCTCTGGGATGACCATCAGAGCTGTCATTGTTATTTGTTGAGGTCTGACAATTAAGTTCATGAACTTGCCACAGTGCGCTTATGCTGGCAGCACTATACAAATAACTGTATTAGAACACCCTCCCTACTCACTTGATCTGGCCCCCAGTGACTTTTTTCTTTACCCGAAGACAAAGGAAATACTGAAAGACATTTTGATGACATTTGGAACACAAGGTAATACAATGACAACTCTGATGGTCGTTCCAGAAAAAGAGTTCCAAAATTGCTTTGACAGGTAGCCTAGGCACTGGTGTTGGTGCACAGCTTCCCAAGGGAAGAACTTCACAGGTGACCATAGTGATATTCAGCAGTGAGGTATTTAACACTTTTTCTGGGATGAGCTCATGAACTTGTCGGACTTTGTATGTGTAAGTGACAATATGTAGATCCAAGGTGCAAATGTATGGTTTAAGTGACTTTAGGGGCATTTTTAAAGAGAACATGAAAGAAAGAATTTGGGGAGGGGCAAAATGATGGATGAGATTAGAAATTAGGAAAACTCCTGTGGGTGTTTGTGAATTTGATTTTTTTGTTTTAATTTTAATTTTAGAGTTGTGGGGTATGTGTGGGAATTTGATACATAAGTAAATTGCACGCAGGTGAGGTTTGGGCTTGGGATACAACTGCTGTCTGTAGAATGTGGCCACTATCCCTGAATAACTGCTTTGTTCATGGTGCTATCAGATATTAGCAGGAGTGTGGCCAAGTCAAGAACAAGCTTTTCGAATCTTGGCAGCAAAGTAACACTGGCAATGGTTTAGTGCTTGAGGAAAGTGGGCACAGCACACAGTGACTTTTGGGCAATCAGTGAAACTGCTTACATGTTTCAAAGCCAAACTTGTATTTTTTTTCCCTTTTGGCTTACATATCTGGCATCAAGGAGACACTGTCTGATTAATTCTACCCCATGACATTTATTCTCTAATAGATCTTCAGAGTATGAGCACTTCTACCATGATAAAACTCTCCCTATCTCAATGACATGGAAGAGGGGCTACTGTACATTGCTGAATATTTCAGAAAATTTGAGGTGCTACACTGCAATGTTGCACATGCTACCAACATGAGAGAAGAAGAGTATTCATAAAAACTTCTCTATAGTCTATGACCCAGAGAGTTTAGAGAATCTTCTATGTCTCTATATGTCAATGTTTCTTTGACAGCAGTCAAAGCATTGATTTAAATGTATTTAAATTATTATAAATACAAAGAGAGAGAAAGAGAAAGCATTTCTTTCTCTTTGGGTACTTCTTTCCTGTATATGTTTTGATAAGGGACTAACTACTAGCTTAATAGAGAGTTTGGAAAGTTTGGGGAGTGCCAAGATCATAAAAATGTACTTTATTTTATATGTGTTTTCTGTATATCCATCTAATTAATGCATCCTGTCCTTAATCTATTCAATTATTCAGTGACTCAAGAAATAGAAATGCTGGGTATATTTTGAACCCCATATTAGGAGAAATACTTGCAAACAGATCAATCACAATGAACATATGGGTTACTGCTGAGATATAAATCTAGTCTTCAGAAAAAACAAACATGATACAGTTCATTCTACCTGGGGAACTGAGAAAGGTTGCTTGCGGGGACATTTTGCCTGGCTCTGAGGGAGAAGATGGCCTAATATGTGGAGAGTATCCTTGGAGGAGAAACAGCATGTGTGGCTCTGCCATGCCCAGAAGTTTGGTGTGACTAAGGTCAGGGTTGGGTGAGGGAAGTGCTGGCAATGAGGGTGGATTGGCTCATGTACAATGTTGGGCAGGAGAAGGAGTGGGAGCATTCAGCTGTGGGTGGTGTGTCTATTACAGCTTTATTTTGTAGGAATATAGCTTTGTGAGTAGTGTGGAAGATAGGCTGAATTGGGGAGATCAACCCTAGATAGTTAGGTTATCCAGATAATACTATAAAGATTGACTCAAAAGCAGCAGCCATGGTCATGAAATAGCCAGATTTGACGGCTATTCCTGGCCTGAACATAGAGCATGAGTGAGAACAAACACTGCCAATGAATGAGACGAAGTGTGTGGGAGAAGGAGCCAGTTTAGGAAGAAAGGTGAGGTAATGACTTCAGTTTGGGGCATGTTTGAGGTACTTCTAACACTGGATACTCTAGCATGCTATGCAAAGCTTGGTCTGGGGCTCAGGATAGAAGTCTGGGCTGGATACAGACTATTCCAGAACCATCAGTGATAAACAGGGTGAATGAAGTCACCATGGGGAACATGTGGCAAAATGTAAGAGTGTGAGAAGCCAGAGGGTCTGAGCACTGGTGTGCTGCGACAAGAGGAGCTGATTAAGCAGGTGGGGTGTGGGGTAGGGAAGGAAAAACCAGCAAGTGGCAATGTGGAATGACAGAGAAGAGAAGGCTTCCAGAAGTAGAGGGGACAAGAACGTCCATTGTGGTCACTATTAATAACAGCAGGTACTTGTCAGCACTTGTTCTTCAGCAGGCACTGCTCTGGGTGCTTACCTGTATCCTCCACAACGGCTTTCATGTATCCTCCACAACGGCTCCAGGTGGTAGGAACTATCCACCTCCTACTTACAGAGAAGGTAACTAAAATCCTGGGAAATCAGTCAATGTGCTCAAAGTCACTCAGCTAGTTATTAGGGTGGTCAATATTTGAACCCAAGCAGGCTGGCTCTAGAATGAATTCTTAATCACTCTCCTATGGATGGGACTCAACACAGGCCTTTATATTTGGCAGAAGAGTAATAAGAGAGGAAACCTGTTTATAATGAATTAAAGAGTAAAAAGAGGGAGAGAAAAGATGAGTCGGCAAAGATTGCCTATTTCTTCCCTGAAAGACGACTGATGGTAAAGGCAAAAAAGCCAGTAAGTTAGGAACTTGAAGGGATGAGAAGGAAGAGGAATTCTTTCTTTCTTTCTTTCTTTTTTCTTTCTTCCTTCCTTCCTTCCTTCCTTCCTTCCTTCCTTCCTTCCTCTCTCTCTCTCTCTCTTTCTTTCTTTCTCATGTGAGAGAACACAGTCACATGTGCCATTTGGCCAGCATTCTGTCCTTTGGGAGAACTATTTGTCCATCAGTCTGTGAGATTGGAATGTGGGTAGGGAATTCTCACTTTATTGCCGCAGTCTCAAAAGTAGGCTTATAACCTGGGCCTGATCACAAAGCCAACTTCAACTGGGCGCAGGGACTTATGCTGGTAGTCCCAGTTGCTCAGGAGGCAGAGGTCGGGGGATTGCTTGAGCCCAGGAGTTTGAGTCCAGCTTGGGCAACCTATTGAGACTCATTCTTTAAACAAGTAAACAAAATACCCAGGTTCATCTCTAGCTCCAGGGTCTGACTCATGAAAGGCACATCACCCAACGGGGACAATCTGTGGCTATCAAGAACTTTCTAAAAGGGCCCTCTGGAAAGAGGAAATAGACTTGAAGCTGATAGAAGCCATTTCCTACTGAATGCAGAGTACCAGTCAGTATATAGAGAATAAAGTCAGTACACAGAGCAAAGCAGAGCTTAGAAGTGGTAAGCCCTGATGTTTGCCTTCTTGAAAAGTCATGTCTGAAATCAGATCCATCTGCAGGCTTCCAAGTCATTAGAGACAATATATTTCTTGGACATGTGTTTAACTTGGGTGTTTTGGTCTTGGACGTTGTCAAATGCAACCAGCAGAACTCTGATCTATCAGTTAGCATGTAAGCACCAGTTCAAGGACCTTCTGAGCAGCATCTTGTCCACTCTCTGAAAACAGTGACGGATAAAGACGGGAAGCTCTGTGCTAAGACCTTTATGAGTTTAAAAAGGTGCCCCTGATAGAGGCCACTGGTCTGAACTACCTTCTATCTTGAAGATACCTAGAGGGCTCTGTACCAGCTTCTCAATCACAGACTGTGATGCTATCCCAGGGCTGATTCAGACATCTGCCTCAACTAGGAAGTAGATGTCCTTGCTGTGTCCTGAGTGCCCTAAAGCAGCAAGGTCTTCTCAATCTCTACTGGCAACATGCCTGCCCATTCTTTAGCTGGTATAGACAAAGTGCCCTGAGGTGTCTGGGAAGTTTCTTATTCTTGGGATTGGGTGCTCCCCAGAGACTTCACAACTCCAGGAGTACCCCTCTATCACAGTTGGGAACTGTGTTGATTTTACCTTGTGTTTAATCTCAAGTGTGAGTTAAAGTGCTTAGGCAAAGTGCACTGAACATCTAGCCAGGAATACAACCCTGGACATAACACACAGACCCCTTCCTATCTGAAAGTCTTTTATTTTATATCACTGAGGTCACAGAGTCCTTTTTCCTCTCTTTGAGATTTCATTAAAAGTAACTTAATTGTTTCTCACATCTCTAAATTACTTATCCACACTCATTATGTGTGAAGAATAAACTTGACTGGTAATTCCTTTTGTGTTCCCACCTTTATTTTTGACCCAAGTAATCCTCTGTCTTTACCATAGGACTGCTGAGTTTCCCTCAACAGCACAAAAACACTTCAAAAAAACAAAACAAAACTCTCTTATTACTCTAACTGTACATTTTCCTCCAAAAGAGTGAATATTTTCAACACTGACAAGCTCACTGGAATATCAGTTTATCATTCACCCTCTATTTCCCCATCCTTTCAACATCCACGATACAAGCTGGTAACCAGCAACTAGCGTCAGCAACTCCATCCTCAGTTATTTTTAGCAGGGCAAAAAGCAGAAGCAACCTGAACTCATTCACTCTTACTGGCATTTTTAAAAGGCTAAATCCACTGAAAAGCTTATCAAGATGTCCTAGCAAGTGAGGGGGAAGAAAGAAAAAAGGAGGAAAGGAAGGCGAGTTCTAAGATAAACAGGTCTTACACCTGTTCTGTGACCCTGCCCCAGGACATGGCTGCAGGAGCTCAAAGTCTAGCCACAGATGCTGTGCTCCAGCAGAGGAAATGGACTGAAGAGACCAAGGACAAAGGCCATTTGGCATCTGACTAGTAACCAGGAGGGTCTCTCTGCTGCCTTGACACTGTGTAAGATATCGAACCTTTGCATGACTTTTGGGTATGTGTGGGGACAGGGGGATAAAAAAGAGAGGAAATACAAAATGAGATTGAATTTCCTGCCAGCTTCAATAGTTCTCTCATGGTTGTGTTGGTAGAAGGAGATTCAGAGCCGCTACATTACTATCTTAGTTTTTAATCTTTTCTGAGTTCGCCATCTTTTGACTTCTCTAATGAACACCATCATGAGTGTGCGCTTATTATACCACTGTTTAACTCGAGGACTTCTGAATCTCTTTTAAAAAAAATTCTTTCCAACCGGGTGCCGTGGCTCATGCCTAGAATCCCAGCACTTTGGGATACTGAGGAGAGGACTGTCTCAGCCCACGGGTTCGAGACCAGCCTGGGCAACTTGGTGAGACCTCATCTCTATAAAAACTCAAAAAATTAGCTGGATGTGGTGGCGTGTGCTTGTAGTTCCAGCTACTTGGAAGGCTGAGGCGGAAGGATCACCTGAGCCCAGCAGGTTCAGGCTGCAGTGGCCGTGAGTGTGCCACTGCACTCCAGCCTAGGCAACAGAGCAAGACTCTGACTCAAAAAAAAAAATGTTTTTTCCATTTATGGACATTTTAAAATCCAATTTTCTTCTTCAAAAACTTTTTTTTTAACCTTGAAAAACTTCAAATGTACACAAAAATCACAGTATAAAGATTTTTTGCCAATCTTGTTTCACCTAACACCTATGCTATTTTTTCCCCCAGGGTACATTTTAAAGTAAGCCTGAGACATCATATTATTCTACTTGTACATACATCAGCAAGTATCTTTACCAGATAGACTCTTTTGTAAATATAGAATCAGAATGCCTCTATCATAGCTAACAAAGATAAACAATAATTCCTTAAATCAATTAACAACTTAGCCTATGTTAAACTTTCCTTGGTGGTCTTAAAGGATATCAATTGTAATTGGTTTCTTTCAATCACAATTCAAACAAGGCCCATACACTACATTTTGTAGCCTGATTTTTCTACTGACAGTAAGAAGGTCCTAGAGAAGCCACACCTACATTTAAACCATAGTGCAGGAATGCATGAGAATAGCCTATTTGCTGAAAACACACTTTGGGAACACACAATTTGAGCACACCTGAACAGGCTCTCCAACCACAGAAAATGTAATTCCTACTGAACCAGCAAAGCAATTTTAAGCTATGTGTGGCAACAGCAAAATAAACTTCATTTAAATGATTTCTCTTTAAACCATAGATTTAGCATCCTTTCTCCATCTCTAATTGTCAGCCACATGGTCTTGTTTTGAAGTATGTAGGGCACCTGCTACTTGGGCTGTTGGAGTTTTATATTTATGCACACAGAACAGCCTGCTAGGGAAGTATTGATTTTTTTCTACAGAAGTTACAAGACACTGTGTTTGCAAATGTGGAACAAAGAGTCCACTTTATATTTAGTAAGAATGTTAGTTCATCTAAAAATAGAAAGAAAAACTTAACCTCACAACAAGATGAATGCCAGAGGTGGGACTTAGTAGTAAGACTAGACTTTTTTGCAGACTATTCTTACAAGTATAGGTACAGATGGATACAATTTTGGGGGCAATATATACCTCTCTTCAGCTCTTGACAGCACATTTTTTTAGCTCTTCAACTTAGAAAATGAAAATACTGAGGAATAGCACAATTAAGAAAAGGTATTTAGTTATCACTAGTTGGTTTTTAATGTTTCAAAAATAATGGTAGCCAAACCACAATGGGATGCTAACTCATCAGATGCCCATTAGAATGGCTACTAACAACAACAACAACAAAAACCAGAAAGTAACAAGTGTTGGCAAGAATGTGGAGAAACTGGAA
This sequence comes from Carlito syrichta, assembly GCF_000164805.1. Classification (NCBI taxonomy): domain Eukaryota; kingdom Metazoa; phylum Chordata; class Mammalia; order Primates; family Tarsiidae; genus Carlito; species Carlito syrichta. The sequence goes on from NW_007250673.1 coordinate 330,758, forward strand.
CCCTTGTGCTCTGTCCATGAGCACGTAAAATGTTACTGCAGCTGTGGAAAACAGTAGGGGAGGTGGGCAACTTGGTGAGACCTCATCTCTACAACAAATCAAAAAATTAGCTGGATGTGGTAGCATGCGCCTGTAGTTCCAGCTATTCGGAAGGCTGAGGCGGAAGGATCGCCGGAGCCCAGCAGGTTGAGGCTGCGGTGGCCGGGAGCGGCCACTGCACTCCAGTTTGGGCGACTGAGTGAGACTCCAACTCAAAAAAAAAAAAAGAAAAATAGAATTACCATATGATCCAGCAATTTCATTTTTGGGTATATAAACCCACAAAAATTGAAAGCAGAATCCCAAAGAGATATTTATATACCCATGTTCTTAGCAGCATCATTTACAATATTTAAGAGGTAAAAGCAACCCAAGCATTCATTGATGGATGAATGGATAAAAATAATGTGATATATCTGTACAATGGAATATTACTCAGGCTTAAATAGGGAGAAACTCTTACACACATTATAATATGAATGAATCTTGAGGACATTCTGTTAAGTGATATAAACCACTTACAAAAAAGGCAAAATTTACATGATTCCATTTATGTAAGATACCTAGAGTGATCAAATACATAGAGAAAGAAAATAGAAATGATGGTACTAGGGGCTGGGGAGAGAAGAGAATGAGAAGTTAGTGTTCAGAGGATATAGAATTTCAGTTTTGCTGGTGAAGAGTTCTGGACATGTTTGGTAGTGATGGTTACATTACAAAGTGAATGTACTTAAAATCACTGTACTATACACTGAAAAATGATTACAATGGTGCATGTTGTATTTTACCATGATTAAAAATACTTTAAAAAGAAATGATTTTAATTATATGGTAGTTATCAAGTTGTTTTCAGTGAAGAACCCAAACCCTTCCTGTCCGTTGTTTTCAGTGAAGAACCCAAACCCTTCCTGTCCCTTGTAAACCACTGCTGTCTTACAAGGGAAGGAGAGAACCCCTGCCTTGCTGTCATGTGGGGCACCATTGGTTGCCTTTAGACAACAAAGTCTTTGATTTCGTTCCTATGTTCCCAACCAGCTCTCGCAGAACTAGGACTGAAGCATACACTAGCAGGGGCGCTGATTCCTTCCTGGAGAGATGAAAATGGGGACGCTAAGAACCCAGACTTCACCACTATACAAGATCCCCATGAAACAAAACTGCACCAGTATCCATTAAATCTATTTTTTTAAAGGGTGCTGCTTGCTCAAAAACTCCAAGACTGAGAGGGGAGATGAAGAGAGGCTAGAATTCATTTTCCCTAGTTCTGTGAGCTTCCTATATACAAATGATTCAAGTACCAATTCAGAGAAAAGTTTAAACTTTCTGTATGTAAATAATCATTATAAAAGCACATTTAATACTTAAATTTAACAGATAAGTTGCTATGCAATTTCAGAATTACAAAATATTTCAAGCATGCACAACTGAATGTCTGCTAGTCTGGTGACTTATGGTTAAAAATAACACTGGAAAGCTAAGCAGTTCTGGATGGCATAGTGTTGAAAAGTTGCTTGCAGGTAAGTCAAAGGGATATAATGATCACATTTACAAATCCTACACCTTTATATTTAAAAGCAGACTACTTATTAAATTCCACGGGCTTTTCTTCCTCCTGTCCTCATCAGAATGGGGGAAAAACAAAAACAAAAACAAAAACCTCATGTCTAGTATATGGGAGAATGCCAATACTTCTAAAGTAAACATTAATGACCAAACTCTGACTTAAAAGTATTGTACAGGATAACCCCCTTGGGTCCCCTCCTACTGTGGGAGCTTTTCTGTTCACTTAATAAATCCTGCTTTCTCAAAAAAAAAAAAAAGTTTTGTCCAGTAAAATCTGCATTTCTAAGTTAGACCCACTGGACAGTTTCAAGGGGCTATAAGTATATTTAACGTCCCTGGCCACTTCCTGCCCTCATCTTATTTTCTAAAAATTAGTGTTTTTTGTATCTATTAAAAGTATTGAGGGTCTTAGTTTATGAAATCATAAAACCTTACTAGCGGTACTAAAACCCAGAGACTTTGTCTTTATCAAGCTTTCTCCTGGTTTCATATAAATTGCACAAAACGTTTAAAATGTAAGATTTTAAAACTAAGCTCTTCACGGGCATTGAGCATTTTTTTTTGTGTCCTCTAAAATAACTCTCACACAGCCAGGGCTTCATGAACTCTGTGAAGTTGAATTTATTGGTCTGTTACAAAGAATGCAAATTTTGTAATTACCTGAATAAATTCTCCTTTAACATTCCAATCCACAACATGACATATTTATAGGTAAACCAAATTATTACAAAAGTATTTGATGCTCCTAAAAAGCAAGCTGATTTAAGGTCTATCAGGGGTATTCAAATAGCATGCCGAATACCTAATTCTTCTTATCATTTTGCAAAAATATATGTTGGAAAGAAGGATTAAACATTTCTGAACATTTTCTAATTCTAGCTGTTGTATAACAGCAACGACTTTTAACATTCACCTAATGTTTTGGAGGTCTCAGTAAAGTCAGGACACAGCTCTAGGGAAATAATGCAGAAACCAAGAAATGAAGTGAAAATGTGCACTCACTCTATACCTGAACCATATCATGCTGGAAATTCATAAGTTGAACTTAATGAGCTTTTTCTAACAGAGTCCTAGGATTGTGCTAGGGCTAGTCTTTACGACCGGAACAACAAAAAAAGAGGACAGTGTTGCCTAAAGCAGCACTTTTCAGTTTTCAGTCAAGTGCATAGTTGACACCTGGACAATGTGCGAGAACCCAGATTCAGTTTCAACAGGTCTGGGGTGGAGCTAGAGATTCTGCATTTCTTAACACGTTTCTAGGTGATCCTGATACTAAGGGGTACTGACAAAATAATGCATGTTTGGGATTAATATGCTGCAGAGATTGTCTACATTCTCTAAATTTCTGAGAATAACAGGTAATTTAAGATAAAAACCAAGAAGTAGAAATATTTTTGTATTAGAATAAAGACAAAATAGAAAAGTTTGTGACATACATACAAAGACACGTTTAGGGAGACTCAAGGTGCCAGCTTAATTTAGCAGGCATAGTTGTCCTGGCTTGGATAAAGATTTCTCTGGAAATAACTATGCATGGATGGCAATGATGAGATGTCTCTAGAAGAAGAGAACCTGTCATGTTTTCCAATATTCTGGTAACCCAACTGAGTCTGTCCTGATCTCATAATTTGAGCTTGGAAAAGAGCTATACAACCACAACTGCCAGTGAATAGAATCAGTACCACATTCTTTGAAAAACAACTTGCTAAATTAATGCCAAATGCAATATAGACACTACTAGGGCCTTGACCTGCTTTTGAAAAATCAAGGAAGACACAAAGAATCAACAAAACTTGAAGACTAAGAGGAGTACTCTCCAAGTAAGAAAAAATGTTTGATGCTATTTTTGAGCTGAATTTTTTTTTTTTTTTGAAGAGAGTCTTACTCTGTCGTCCAGACTGGAGTGCAGTGGCCGCTCCTGGCCACCGCAGCCTCGACCTGCTGGGCTCTGGCAATCCTTCTGCCTCAGCCTTCCAAGTAGCTGGAACTACAGGCGCGCGCTACCACGCCCGGCTAATTTTTGATTTATTGTAGAGATGAGGTCTCGCCAAGTTGCCCAGGCGGGTCTCGAACCTGCAGGCTCAGGCAATCTACTCACCTCAGCCTCCCGAAGGCGCGGGATTACAGGCTGAGCCACCGAGCCCAGGTTGAGCTGAATTTAAAGACAGATCATGATTTCTTCTGGCTGGCCTTTCATTGTTGGAGGTTGAAGATGTTCTTTTTTCCCCCCTGAAATCACCAGCAAGCATTGAACACTGGGCTCAATGATGTATAGCAAGATTCCCCTTCATTTGCTATGTATATTTGAGGAATATGCATATCCTGGTTGAAAAAAAAAAATCATCCAGCAACGAACCTGGTCAAAACTCAGTCTGTAACACAAATTGAAGGAAAACAATAATGGTGCTATTTTCACTCACAGAAAACAAATCCTCCCATCTCCAAGTTGTGCGTGAAACCAAGAGAAAAAATACTTTCAGGTCATTACATATTCATCTCAAATAGGTCAATTTTGAGTAATAAATCAAAAGGGGAAATTAAAATGCAATAATAGTAAATAAATATGAAAAATGTACATAATTAACATACCAAATTAAATAAGTTATGAATCTCTAGAAAGAGACCCTATGCCAATTTTTATTTTTATTTTTAAGTCTGGGTCTTACTAACTGTTGCCCAGGCTGAAGGGCAGTGACACAATCAAGGCTTCTGCCTCTGCCTCCTGGGTACGGACTACAGGTGTTTGCCATCATGCCCAGCTAATTTTTAAAGTTTTTATAGAGATACGGTCTTGCTATGTTGTCTAGGCTGGTCTCAACCTCCTGAGTTCAAGTAATCCTCCCGCCTTGGTCTCCCAGAGTGTTGGGATTGCAGGTGGGAGCCACTGTGTCTAGCCTCCTATGATTTTTACAACAATTTGTTTTCTAAATATTATTCTTTTCTGTGTAACCAGATTTGTTCCATTAATTTGCTGGAATAATATGCTCTATCAGTTGTGGCAGATTAAAAAAATTGCATCTACCAGTCTCTTAGCAACTGCAGATGCTTTTAAAATCCTCTGACTAGACTGGGTTTGGTGGCTCAGCCTGTAATTCCAGCACTTTGGGAGGCTGAGGAGAGTGGATTGCCTGAGACCACGGGTTCGAGACACACCGGGGCAACTTGGCGAGACCTAATCTCTACAATAAATAAAAAATTAGCTGGGCATGGTAGCGCGCACCTGTAATTCCAGCTACTTGGAAGGCTGAGGTAGGATTGCCGGAGCCCAGCAGGTCAAGGTTGCGGTGGCCGGGAACGTGCCACTGCACTCTAGTCTGGGCGACAGAGTGAGACTCCAACTCAAAAAAAAAAAGAAAAAAAAAATCCTCTGGCTATACTTTTTATGACAATAGGTCAATGGTTTCAAGTTTTTAAGAGTAGCGACTCTCAAGTCAATGTTTCATGAAGTTTAACCTAAATGTATTATGATTCATATCCTCATTTCATAGTTCTAGAAGTTTTGAGGTGTGACTTCCCCAAATTCTGAAAGGTTTAGCTCATTGCTAGAAATAATATGTGTAATGCTGGAGCAATGCTGGGTTACAAAATTTATCATTAATTAATAAAGAAACACAAAGGTAAGATGACTTTTCAGGGAGATACTAATTTAAAGAATTAGTTGTAACCTTATTCAATGGCAAAGTGTCAACTGCTTTCTATAGATATCTTTATTGATTTAGACATTTTGTTTCAAATGTTGTCATCGATAAATTGCCCTTCTTCATTTGTACACTTTACAGTGCAGCAAGGAGCTGAACAGTGGAGGTGGCTTCTTTTTTTTTATCACTTACCTAGGTTTTGCCACATGCTGAAAATTTCACAACCCATTGTTACCCGCATGTCACCATACCTGAAATAGAACAAAAAAAATCAAACCTGATACAAAGCCTCCTGAACAAAGAAGTATTTATTTGTGTGTGCTTAGGATACAACCTATCATTCTGAATAAAAAGGCAAGATGTTTTAATTAAAGATGTTTATTGTTCATTTCATGATGCTTTTTAATCAAACCCTCATACAAATCTTTCAGTTAGACAGATCTGTCTCAATTTTTTTTTTTTTTTTTGTGCCTATAATAACTTTGAATCCTGAAACACTCAGGACAAAAAAAATGTACAAACAAGTTCCAGACACTGAAATTTGCAGAAAAGATTGCTTCCTGTTGTCGTGGTCACTGCTTCTCAACTGTGTGGTTTGCAGTTATAGATATTCTGATTCATGAATCATTTGAACTAAACACCCTTTAAAAGGCAACAATTCCTACTTGATTACACATTGTTACTTACTTTTCTAACACCTTTTTCTTTTTGGAAGGTGTGAACATCTCTAACTGAAGACACAACTGGTTTATAAAAATGACTGCCAGGTAAAAGTAGGAATCCCAGATCTAAAACAAGAACAACATAATTAAATGCTACAGTGTTGCAAAAATATTTATAGGTAAAGTGACATGGAATCTTTGGATTTCCTTCAAAGTAGTAAGAGAATGAAGGTATAGTTAAAATAAAATCGGCCATGAGTTGATAATAGTTGAAGCCAGATTTGGATACATCATGGGGGTTCTTTTTACTATTCTCTCTACTTTAACATATGCTTGAAATATTCTATAACAAAGAAGTAAACTAAATAAGTATATACTATATACATATTGCTCCAAAGCTATACTCCAGATTTCATGAGCTGTTTGGTACATGCTAAATGACAGATGTTTGGTTTCTCTTATAACATGTCTGAGTATCTCCAAGGACAATGAGGTGTAAGATGGATTAATTTATGCCTGTGTGAATTCATTTTTGGAACTTCTTTTAATGTAGAACTTAAAAAAAATTCATACACTTCTTCAAATATGCTAATTGCTTTAAATTCAGATGTTATATAAAAATTCCCTGCCCAGACAACTCTTTTGAGTCTAAGTTTCCTTATACCAAAAAAAAAAAAAAACCAAAACCAGAATCAAAGAGAGATCAGAATAAGATTCCCTGAAATAAACTTAGCAAACCACATGTAGGACATAATGGAAGAAAAGTCCTTCTCTACTGATACCATGTAAAATGAAAGACAAATGACAAACTAGAAGAAATATGACAAAAGAGTTAATATCTGTTCTAAAGAACTCTTACAAACAAAAAATATGATAAAACTACAAGCAAAATAATGAATAAAAGCAGAACAGACAATTCACAAAATATGAATTCTGACCAATAACTACTAATGAGTAAGAAATGTAAAGGAAACCAAACAGGATTTTTTCCCTATCTAATTATATAAAAAAGTTGTCTCTTCCAGTGTTCGCATAAATATAGGAAGACAAGCAATCAAATCCAACTGCTACAGCCTTTAACTCAACAATTCCACTAGTAAATATTTGTCCAAAGAAATAATTACTTTATAAGAATGCACTTAAAAAGGGTAATTTAAAGGAATAAAATAGTAGAAGCAATTTAGATATCAAAAAGAACTCTGATTATGAAAGTTTGATATATTATAAGCTATGATATAGAGAAATATATAAGCATTAAAATTGCTTTTAAAAATCATTTTTGTACTTTCTTGTATTTGCCTGTTATCCAATAAGAATTTCAGAAAATGTTTAATGTAATACAATGTTATTTAAAAAATAATAAGAAACAAAGATTCCAAAAGCACAGAACCATCATTGAGAAGGAAAGCCAAAATAGGCATTTTTGTTTGCCATTTCTCATTTGAAAAACAGTAGGTTGAGATTTTATAGGCTCTCAGGCCTATCACATAATATTATGGATATACAGAGGGTTCTGCCTTAAAGAATCTTACTAATCTTTCATTTTTTTCTTTTTATTAGTTCATTCTAAAAAATAGGAAGATAGGGAAATAAGGTACTAAAGGGCTTACCTTGAAAATGTAAAATTTTCAATGACAGTAAAAAACTTTAAAAAAGATCTCTTTTTAAGCACTGTGATTTCCACTAGATTGATAAGCATTATTATAGCCTTAACCCATTCACAAATATAACAAAACTATTCTAATACTATTCAAAGCTAAAACTAATATCTAAGAAAATAATAGGTAATGTCCTAAAATACAATGTGAATATTTTAGCCCAAACAGGAGAATCATCTAAATGAATACTCACCTTATAATCAAAGTTTTCATTTAAGAAGTTCTTACGAAGTGCATCTGAGAGGTACAGAACTGTTGTAATAATAACACTAGTGATAAAAAAAGAATACCTTTTAAGTTGAAAACTTCACATTAGTGAAAATCATATAAGAACACAAAACAACTAAGATATAAGAAAACCTCCTTCAGTAAGTATGTGTAGCAATATTTAATAATTCATATTTGAAATAAAAAAGAGATACCAGGCCAAAAGAAAGAAAGAAAGAAATCTATCACTGAAGTCTATGAATTCATATTCATAATGTACTCTGACAGAAATACATTATCTTGATTATTTAATACAAACATAACATTCCATATTTGATTATCATGAAATAAAGTCATGCTTTTAGAGAAAGAAATGGAGCCCAAAGATAAAATGAATAGAATAAAATGATAGCATGTACTGGTGTATTCATTTTCTCCCGGTTGCCCCCCCACCTCCCACCCCATTTAAGGTATTAGAGGGTAGGCAAAAGCTATAGAAGGAAGATTCCCTCCCTCAGGCTGATAAGACCACCACTAAGGAAACAATTATGGACTGTGAAATTGTCTATAACCCAGTACTAAGCTGTGTAAAACCGACAGAGTGCTACAAACATTCAGAGAAAGGGGCATCTCCAGGGTAGGAGAAATCAGGGGAAGTCTGACAGAGGTGACATATGTAGCCCTATGTAGCTTGCTGGGGAAATTTAAAAATGAGACTTGGTGAGCATTCTTGGTTCATTCTAGATTTCTATAATTTGTTCAAAATCTGGTCGTTTTTATAAACAGAAGAGTATCTATTTAAAATTGAATGTATTTCCAATTGGTTCATTTAATGTTAGATATAACATTATACTGAAGATAAGCCACCCCTTGGCTACTAAAAACTAAACACCAATATATTAATGGTTGACATCTAAAACCTCTTTGGCTTTTTCTCAGATGCAGGTGTAATGAGTTTTGTGATTCGATAAGGCCTGAGTCCTCATCACAGGATTTGAAGTTAAAGGATATAGTTGTATGACCTTAGCTAAAATGAAAAACAAAAGACGAAGAAAATATCCTATCAACTTCATACTTTGCTGGTAAGATACAGATCAGAATAATATTGAGAAGAATATTTACAACCCTTGAAAGGCATATGTGCCCAATATTATTGTTATCTGCTGGAAAACTTATTATTACAGCTTTCTTGTGGGGTGGGGACACATTAGCAGGGTTAAGTTGGATGGGTGAATGTGGAAGTTCAAGGGAAACAAAGGGAAAGAAAACTACTGCTTCATGGGCATCTGCTCTACCATGAACAGGCAGTATGTTACTGGAATATATATTTTATATATGTCATGGAGACTTTTCAATGAATCTTACGATGAAAGTTAAGTATAAGAAAAACCTCGGTGGCTCAGCCTGTAATCCCGCGCCTTTGGGAGGCTGAGGTGAGTGGATTGCCTGAGCCCGCGGGTTCGAGACCCGCCTGGGCAGTGAGACCTCATCTCTACAATAAATTAAAAAATCAGCTGGGCGTGGTAGCGCATGCCTGTAATTTCGGCTACTTGGAAGGCTGAGGCGGAAGGATCACTGGAGCCCAGCAGGTCGAGGCTGAGGTGGCCGGGAGTGGCCACTGCACTCCAGTCTGGGTGACAGAGTGAGACTCCAACTCAAAGAAAAAAAACAAAGAAAAAGAAAAACCTATGAGTCCTGTGGTATCTTTAGTACCCCAAATAGCAGATATCATCAGTGAATTTCATGTCAAGGATATAAATCACCAGCAAATAAAAGTATAGCATGGCAATTTTCCATAGACACTGACAAAACCAATGATGATAACTGAAGAAGTCATTGAAGTTCCCAAAAGTGTTTTACTCCAAAGTTACTATCTGAAACTAAAGCAGCATCTCTATAATAAAATAAAATATATATATAAAAAAGAAACTAAAGCGTAATCATCAAAAGACGGAAATGCTATCAGTCAAGGAAGCAGTTCTTTTCCTTGCATCTAGTATAAGATCATTAAACTTCTAAGTTTAAAGAAGAAAAATCTCTATCGTTAACATATGGTTATAAACACAAACTTTTTGCTTTGACAGTCAATGGAGAAATACACATGGCCCCATCACACACTTGAGTTTTACATAAAACAACAACAAAAAAAGCTACTTTCTGGCCTACAACTCTAGCTTGGATTGCTCAGATACAGCACCTCTAGTGTTAGTAAAATATGACATGCCTGAGGTTTAGACTATTGGGCTGAATGTCCTAGAAAGGAGCTAACAAACTCAATCTTCTAAGGGAGAGAGGTTGTTCCATGGCAAGGATTAACCAGTTGTTTTTTTAAAGTATACTGGGTCCCAAACACACAAACCATATTCACGGTTTCTTGAATTGCACTTGCTGGTAAACAACATGGAGCCCTGTGGTCTTTCTATGAAACAGTGGGTCTTAACCTGGTCTGTGCACTAGAATCACCTAGGAGCTTTCAAAACACAAACATCTTGATCATACTGCCAGAGACCCTAATGACTGGTCTGGGGTGCAACTGGAACATCAGGATTGTCAAAGCTCCCAGGTGATTCTCTCTATTTTTTTTTTTTTTTCTTTTTGGAGTCAAGATCTCAGTCACCCAAGTTGAAGTACTGTGCTGCAGTATTAGCTTCCCACAGTCTCCACCTCCTGGACTCAAGGTAGGCTTCCACCTCAGCCTCCCGAGTAGCTGGGACTACAGGCCTGTGCCACCACATCCAGCTAATTTTTTGATTTTTTTTTTTTTTATAAAGCTAAAAATCTCCCTATGTTGCCCAGGTGGGTCTTGAACTCCAATTCTCTCACCTCAGCCTCCCGAAGTGCTGGAGTTACAGGCATGAGCCACTGTGGCCGGCCATCCCAGGTGATTCTTACATGTCTTAAACTTGAATGGGTACCTGGTGATCTACTTAAAATGTAGAATACGATCCAGCAAGCCTGGAGTGGGACTTAAGATTCTGCATTTATATCAAGCTCTGGGTGATGCTATCACTGTTGGTTTTCAACCTGTCCTTTGGAGAGCAAAGCTCTAGAGTGGTCTGAGTTAGAAAAAACATTCCAACAAATTCTGCTGCAGCATTTTCTTGACTTCTGGAATTTTAGGCAGATTCTTATGGATCTTTAATGGGTCATGCAGTTCTTATTTCTAAGAATACTTCACCCACTTATCAGAGGTGCTCAAAGAGGCATGGGTGAAGGGCCTACAAGCTTTCAGGGACTTGGGAAACTATTGAGACCTGAAAAAATTGTTACAAAACCAAATTAAAACTGCAAAATAAAAACTAAAAAATGATTAGTCACATGCCCACAGAAAGTAACATGATTATCTCATTAGTTGTTCAATTTTAATATCTATGCAATTTTTTATTATATTAAAAATTATGGTTCACTTTTAATAATTTTACAGTTCCTAAATATGGTACACATAAATGCTGAGAAATCACAACCAAAATTAAATGATTTATTCACACACCAATAATTTAAGAAGTAAATGTAAAAAAAACTTTTAATTTTACTTTTCAGCAAAATTTTATCTACTGTGGGTCTACTTAATGTTTGATATGATGAGGAGTAGGGCCTCCAAAAATAAGACTGCCTACGGCTGGAAAGATCTTAAAATGACTCTATTTCAAATGCTTTTCATTAATGCTTATAACATGCAGCCCAAGCCAGAGGCAGCTCTCAGTGCTTCCCATGGTAACTAAGATGATTTCCAAGCACATAGGTCCCCCAAGCTAGCCAACGGCACTTATACATTATTGCTCCTTCATTGTAGTGGATACCTGTGGAGTTTAGGGACTTATTCGTTTCAAAGTATCCAAAACTATGTGGCTTCTCTGGTTTCATTCTTCCACTCATGACTCAGTGTCTGAATAGGGGGATGGATATTTCAAACCTCAGTGCTCTGACTCAATAGCCAAGAAAGGTTTGCAATCTGCTACCACAAATGGTCAAATTACTGATTTCCGCCACAGAAATGCAGGCACAGGGATAACTTGTGATGACCATAATCTACAGGCACAGCATGATAAAATGTATACATTAAAGAGGAACTGCACCGGAAATCAGTTATTGCTTCATGGTTCTCCATCTGCCATCTCATTTTAGGATTTAGGAATTACCTTCAAGCAACTCTGTTTCTCCCTCTCACTCCTGCCCCAGAAACTTTATTACCTATCATTTGGTCTTTTGAAAACAACTTTAACCTGATCATCTGCTCAAGGGCAAGTCCAACTCCAAAAATCATACATGGACTGAGAGAAACACCTTTGTGGATAAACTAGGTATCAACAATGTTGGTTTTTTGTTTTTGTTTTTTTGAGTCTGAGTTTCACTCTGTTGCCCAGGCTATAGTGTAGTGGCACATTCACAGACACTGGAGTCTCAACCTTCTGGGTTCAGGAGATCCTTCTGCCTCAGTCTTCCAAGTAGCTGGAACTACAGGCACATGCCACTATGCCCGGCTAATTGTTTGTAGAGATGAGGTCTCGCTGTGTTGCCCAGGTTGGTCTTAAACTCCTGGGCTCAGGTAACCCTCTTGTCTCGGTCTCCCAAAGTGCTGGGAATACAGGCAAGAGCCACTGCGCCTAACTCTATTGGTGTTTATACATTAAAATACTAAGGAAATCTAAACCCAAAGCACAGCTTCTTCCCCACAATTTAGAGGGCAGCAGAAAACAACACGAAGACACAAAGAAAAAGAAAATCCTAGATAGCCATCAAGGGAACTCATTTACGTTTATGGTGCTCAAAATCCAGCGAGTACGAGAATTGCCGGAAGGACACACAAGACTTCAGGCCTCACTCATCAGCCATGGCGTCAGGGGGGCGGAGGCAGTTTGCAATGAGGCCCAGCCAAGTGAGTCTAAAGGATGATCACTTGGCCCAGCCAAGTGATCATCCTTTCTCATTTGGATGACCAGTGTTACAGATGAAGAGAAGACAGATAAGGGCTGGAACTTACAGAATGGTACCGGGGGAGTATGGCCTTGTTTACCACTATATCCCCAAGGGCACAGCTCGATGAGTGTTTGTTGAATGACTGTAGCCCCACCACTACATTTGACTCTATGGTCTGTTATACTCATTTGCCATATTAGATAATTTTAAAGCATGAAGCCTATAAAATTTTTAATATTTTTAAAAGACATTTTGAAGAATGGATTGAAATTAGGCAAAGCTGATTCAAGTGGAGGGCACAGGGTCAGCTAAAGTAGACAAGCAGAAGAAGGAGCGATTTTGCTGTCAGTCTATGACAGATGCAGTGTGCATGAGACAAAAAATGAAAAAGAACTTAAATGCAATGATTTTGAAAATTCTCTTGGCTGGATGTGGTGGCTCAAGCCTGTAATCCCAACACTTTGGGAGGCCAAGGTGGGAGGATTGCTTGAGCCCAGGAATTTGAGACCAGCCCGGGCAATACAGCGAGACCTTGTCTCTACAAAAAATACAAAAGTTAGCCAGGTGTGGTGGTGTGTGCCTGTAGTGCAAGCTACTCAGAAGGCTGAAGTGGGAGGTTTGCATGAGCCCAGGAGCTTCAGGCTGCGGTGAGCTGTGACTGCACCACTGCACTCCAGCCTGGGCTGGGCAACAGAGTGAGACTCTAACTCAAAAACCAAACACACACACACACACACACACACACACACACACACACACACACACACACACACACACAAGAAGAAGAAGAAGGGAAAACTCTCTAGACCAGTGCTCTATTGGGCAGTACTGGTAGAAAACCACTCACATGGCAACAGTCTCTGTGTTGACCTATTAGGCTCAAACCCTAAGAAAGAATTTCCTTCATGTATCCATTCTTTCTACTAACCCCTTAAAATTTACCAGCAGGTGATCAAGTATGCAAGAAATTCCTGTATAAATATCTGCTGTAACTATTTAAGTTTGACACACTCATCATATTAATATATAGTTTTGATTTAAAAAATCCGTATCTTACCTCTCCCTGGACAGTAAAATCCTTTACTCAACAAAAAACTATACTCAACAAAAACAAAACAAAGACAGAGTGATAGTAGCTGTGTCAGTGGATACTCAGCAGATTAGCACTCAACCGCTCAACTTTTCAGGATCAGTATCATATACTCTACCTTCCTTCTTGTTACTATGGATAAACTGTCAATGCTCGTAGTTAAGATAAAACTTTATTTGTGTATGTTAGATCAGTGTTGCTCTAAATGTAATAAGTTTCCTTCACTGAGAAAGTCTTACCACAGAATACAATTATCAAGGAACTAAACAGCATACTTACTACAGATGATTTATTTTCAGGTACAAGTTCACTGTAGACAGGTAACAGATAGTTCTTGGACTGGCACACAGTAATCTCGCACTCACTCTCATACCTACTTGCCCACACAAGGACACTGTTCTTTCAATGATCCTTCCATTTCAATTAGCACCCATATTTCTGTCTTTTACTAACAGAGCCATTCCTATTAGTAAATCATCATGCTACCATATCCCATATTTTAAAAATTATCTGGGCTGGGTATGGGTGCTCACTCGCGTAATCCCAGCACTTTCAGAAGTCAAGGCAGGAGGATTGCTTGAGCCTAGGAATTTGAGACCCCTGACTCTACAAAAAATATAAAAACTAGCTAGGCATGGTGGTGCATGACTGTCAATTAGTTATTTAGGAGGCTGAGGGAGAATTGTTTGTGCTCAGGAGGTTCGAGGCTGCAGTGAGTCATGATTGTACCACTGCACTTTAGCCTGGGTAAACAGAGAGACACTGTCTCAAAAAATAAAATTAAATTAAAAATTAAAAAGAGCCATTGCTTTATTAAATTCTGGTGTGGCCATGTGCTCTTTGAGCTATGGCCATCACCATGTTTCCTAAGCTTTGGCTCCCTCCCCTACCTTGGGGAGGTGAATCTCTCCTCTCTCTCCATTCACCATTGCTTTGCTAAACTCCACATAGCTCTTTAAGCCATGGCTGCCATGTTTCTTGGCTTTGGCCCCCTCCCCTATCCTGGGGAGGTGAATCTCCTCTCTTTTCTTTCTCTAATTTACTTTCTAAATAAATTATATTTTCCAGTCTAACTGCTGTGCAATTCTTTGCATCTTTCTTACGGCACCAGATCACATACCAGACACCACTCTCACCCCCTCCCCATTGGGCCTAACCTAACATTTTGAAGCCCCACTGGGTTTCTTTTTAAAAATTTATTGTAGAGAAGGGGTCCTGCCATGTTTCCCAGGCTCGTCTTGAAACCGTGGACTTGGGCAGTCCCCTTGCTTCCACCTCCCAAAATGATGGGACTATAGGCGTATGCCACCATGCCTGGCTGGGATATCTTTTAACCCAACACTTCTATATGATTTCAACATACCAAATAAGCCAAATCTCTCTCTTGAACTTTAGGGAAACCTGACATCTAAAATTAATGAGGTCAAGGAGACAGAATTCAAAACCTTAAATTTTGATTTTGAAAGTTTGTCAAATATCAAAGGTTTAATTAAGACAGATGAATTCATAAAACAAGATCACCAAATACTGTAAATTAAGTCATTCACTTAGCCAATAATTCAAAGATTTTAAAAATCAGAGAACTTTATTCTTCAATAGAGAAGACTCATTTCCTTAAATACTAGGGACTAAGAAAAACAGTTTAAGGGCTCCTGAAATTGTCTCTCTCCTTTATCATCATCATTACTTTTTGCAGTTTACTCAAAAGGTAAACAAAATTCTTTCATTATCTCTTGAAATTACACAAAATTTTTTCAAAAGAGAAAATCAAATTATATCTTTGCACAAGTGTGCAAAGCTTTGCACAATTGCACAAAGCTAATTTTAATAAAACCTTACAAACATTTATTTACTTTTAATCTATTTGACTATAAGGTAACCTTTTATAACCTTTTACAATTTTTTATTAAAGAATATTATTGATCATTGCTGGGCGTGGTGGCTCAATCCTGTCATCCCAGCATTTTGGGAGGTAGAGGCAAGGGGATTACTTGAGTTTAGTGGGTGTGAGACCAGCCTGAGCAACATGGCAAGACCTTGTCTCTGAAATAAATCAACAAATCAGCTGGGCATGGTGGCACATACATGTGGTTCCAGCTACTAGGAAGGCTGATTCAGAAGGATCTCTTGAGCCCAGCAGGTTTAGGCCACAGTGGCCGTGAGCACAGCACTATGCTCCAGCCTGAGCTGAGACTCCAAATAAATAAATAAATAGGACCCTACTCCTTCTAGCTCCTTTCAGATATAGCCTTATTTTTCTGTTTTCAGTTTCTCAGCTCCACTCTTGAATTCACTCTAATCAGACTTTCCTCTCTACCACGCACCTGAAACAGCAGTTGCCAGGGTCACCAACATCTACCACAGTGCCAATTCCCAGGGACAATTGTCGGTCCATACCACCACCAACCTCCCAGAAGCTCCAGATATTCTTTTCTTCTCGAAATACTTTCTTTACAGAATGTTATTCTCCTCTGGTTCTCATCTGACATCATGGGCTGTTTTTTTTCATTATTCTTTTCTGGATGCTTCTCTACTTCCTGACCTTTAAAATGTCGGTGTGCCCCAGTGCTCAGTCCTAAGTCCTGCTCTCTTTTCAGTGGGCACTTTCTTCCTGGGTGTTCCCATTCAGCTCCATAGCTTCAAATCCTGTCCCTCTGCCGATCAGCCTAAATGTATACCTCCAGCCCCAACCTCGTCCTTGAGCTCCATCCAAGCATGTCTAGCCTTCCCTTCTATACCTTCACTTGGATATCTAACAGCATCTTAAACTTATGTTTAATACAGAACACTTCTCCTATACCCAGTGTGACTCCTCTCTCTGTATTTTCCACCTAGTGAGGGATACTGCCATTTTTTTTGCTCAGGTCAAAAATCTAAAGGCCATCTTTCAAATTCTTTTATCTGTCTCCCACCACATCTGGTTACTTGTCCGGTTACTGTCCACCTGTCCAAGTCATCATCAACTCTTACCTGCACGGCTGTGGTAAGTTCCTAATTGGTTCTCTCTGGTTTCTCTTTTGTCTCTCTGTCTGCCAATAACTAGGCCCTGCCATTCTCTTCCAACCTCATCTTTATTGGTTCCTTCCCTCCCCACGTTTCAGCCATACTAACAGCCTTTCAGTTCCTTGAGTGTGCCATATTTTCTCTGACCACAGGGCCTTTGTATATGCTATTCCTACTAACAGGAACATTCTTCCTTTGCTGTTTGCTTCTTACCTTCTGCTTCAGCATTCAGCTCAAGCTTCATTGCTTTACGAAAGACCTCTCCTATTCCAGTTCAGAACAAAGTTACTTTCATAAATACTCTCAAAGACCCGTGCTTTTGGTCTTTATAGTACTTATTCTACTCATTAGGTATTGAAAACTATTTGATGGTCAGTAAATAAACGGATAACCTCCTCTAAAAATCTTTGATTTTAACAAATCGCCTATTTGCTATATCGAACTCCTCTGAAACCTAAATTGGTTAATGTATGATATGTTTGAGGCCAACATGTACACAAGATAATCAAAATAAAGATCTGAAATTTCAACTGAAGGGCCAGGGAGTTTTTACTTTCCACAGTAAGCAAATGTGTTATAAGATTTATCTCCTTGAAAATATGTATAAAGCTGTGACTTTATTTTTGTACTTTACTTCACAATGTGTATGGGAAGGGGGTGGAGAGAAGCTTATCTCAAAGTGTCCTGTATTTTTGGTGCTTAATTTTCATCTTCCTTATGTTCCTTCTTTCTTAGACTGAACAGTTGTCCTCATCAGAAACATCTACCAAGAACTTACAGTGGGTATGAGATAGCTTTGCAGTAAGCAATAAAGAAAAGGACTGTTTCTTGCCCCTGCAGAATATAGAGTAGACACAATTGCCGTGATAGACAATATTAGACATTCCGGTGAAAATAAACAAAGAAGGGCTGTACAAATCACCAGGTGTCTGGTTGCAGATGTTTGGCATGACTTTCCATAAAGCAGGAAAGCTACAAGATTCAAGATAACATGGCTTATGGATAAAAGTTAAAGGCATTTAATTTACTTGAAAACAAAGGACTTACAAATAAAAGAATATTCATTTTGAGGAATGAGCAATTCAGTTGAGTTCAAGGGTAGGGCAATGGTGACTTCTCGGCTAACTGCTATCAATTTGATATGTTTTAAGTATACAAGTAGGTTAACAAAAATGGAAGTTTGGGTTAGAATGCCTCTTCAGTAGCCCTGATCAAATGTTAGTTTGAGAAAGTTAATACTGTGGAAGAAAAAAATGGTCAACTTCTGAGACATAGATCTAACTCTGCAACTTGCTTCTACATAATTTAGTACATGGGAAATTTTTCTTTCCAGTATATGCTCTTTAACATATTTAAAATATCCTTCATGCCTTTCAAACATCAACTTTCCTACCAATATTGTACAGGTTAATATTTTTTCACAGATAAAGCACAAAGAGCTGAGGGCATATCTCTGGAATGCACAGCATTTATACAGCAAAAGAGATGCTGTATACTTTCAGACTTTGAATGGGAGATGGCTAGGGACTATTAATTGAGGAGAGGAGAGGAAAGCAGAGAAAGCAGAAGCGCATGCAGCAGGCAGCCTGCTCCAACTTGGCAGGTGTCTTGCCAGGCCCTGAAGTCCTGTCCATAAATGAGGTTGGACTTGCCGCCACCAGCCATTGCCAGTAGAGAGGCAGTGCCAGACTCCTATTAGCACTCACTTGGGTGGCGGTGGAATGAAATCACGGCAGCTAGCAAAGCGGATGGCACTTTTCTTGGGATTGTATGGGAGTAACCTTCTGTTTAAGTGTATTACACAGATCTCATCTCTCACAAAAACCATGTTCCTATTTGGTTAACACTATAGATGAAAATGCTGAACATTGTGTGTTTACTCAAAAGCAGAATCGACCTTTCTTAGTCTGTGATACACTCATGTGACCACAACATCTTTACACATGCAGTAAAGATGGCCAGAGAGAGACAGCATCTGATGTAGAAAAGACACACTGTTGCAATGATTTTCAGCAAGCTCATGCAGAGATTGGATATGTAAGGAACAAAATGTCAGAGTTACTTTCAGTTTGAATTTCTGCCACTGAAATTCTAATTCAAGCCAAAATAGTCCTCTGCACACGGGGCAGGCAAAATGACCAAATGTTGATGAGGAATGATGATGATGTCCGCAGCCTGGACTCTATTCTATCTGGCTTCCTGAATCACCTTGTAGCCCTCTCCAGGTACCCAGGATGTTTGCTCTTTGGTAATAAGGCCAGATACATGAGCAAAAGCTCTCACTTAAATCTGTAGCATGTGGACAACCAAATGAATAGATATCTGATTCTACTAACAGATATAAAACTAAATATGCTAAATTTTAAAGAGAATTATTTCAGCAGTCTCAATTAGTCTTCAAAATGGAAAAACTGCTTCTGCACTTATGTAAAATATAATATGCCATGTTATACTATTTGTTACTTCACAAAGTTTTTAACACATCATTTTAACACCTCTGAGTCTATAAATGTATACCGCAGAAGCCATATCCAGCATATCTAAGCAAAATTGAATCCTATATGCCTGCAGCTCTCACCACCATCATATCTAGAGAAGACAGTGTGACTTTGGCCTGTGGATGGATATCTGGAGAATAAAACCTTTACCCTGAGCATGGAGTGCTGGTGTTTTGAGAGGAGAAGGAAGGAGAAGTGAGCACATGTGGGTTTGACAAGTGAGAATGCTGAAGAAATTGGGTAAATAGCAAGTTTGGAGGCTGGTTAGCAGGACGATTTCCTAAAGAACTTCTTCAATCTCTATTTTGAGGCTATGGAAACAGGAAGCAGAAAGAGTTGATAAACTCATGACATTGTTACTCTCCAGCCCTTGCCATTCTGACTGCCCCTAATATCTTTCCTGATCCTATTTCTTCTAGTACTGCCATCAGATCATTTTAATTTTTGCTGGATATGCTCAATATAAACTAATGTTGTCAACTTCTAGAAATTCCAATAGCAACGTTACATCGGTAACTTCCCAGATGTCTATATTTAGTTCTGAAGTTTCCTCAGAGCATTCTTTTCTGTCCTCTACTGGCCATACCACTTGGATGGATAATAGGAACTTCAATCTTCACGTGTCCAACTCAAGGGTCATGTCTTACATATTTACTCCCAGTGTTCAACACATGATAGACGCTAAATGTATTTTGTCAAGTTCAAATAAAGAAAGATCAGAAATGACTCAAAAGTCCAGCAACAGGGAACTGGTTAAATAAACTATAGTATATCCATCCAATAGAATATTATTCAGCTGTAAAATAAAACACATACAAAAATGAGAGGCTATCTATTAATTTGGAAAGACTACCAGAATTTCTAAGTGTAAAAGCAATGTACAGATCCGTGTATGTATTATGCTATTTGCTAGATTGTGCATAAAAAACACCACGAGGATATGCAAGATACAAATAAAATGATTACTACAGCCTGGAAGTAAAGGGTAGATGGGAATGCAACTTCTCAATGTATACTCTGTTCCACCTTAAAATGTTTGAACTATGTTAATATATTTAGAATAATAATTCAAAACAAACAGTATATTAAAAAAGAGTGGGAAGTTAAATTCAGAAGCAAAAAGAAAAAAGAACTTCAAACTTGAGATCAAACTAAAAAGATCATTATGTGCTCTGCTCTTTCTCTTACATTGAGCTACAATTATCATCAACTTAAATATCTTACTTGTTAGCAACCAAGCGCATAACAGTCCAGTCCTTTGGAAACATCTCTGGGCGTATCAATATTCGGAACACAGTAAATATCTGCAGCAGGAAATCCTTGGATAAGAAGGAAACAGATAATTTTATTGATTTATTGTAACTGTCAAACACACACACACACACACACACACACACACACACACACACACACACAAAGAGTTGTACTGTTGTTACCATTTCCAAAGCAATTACAGAGATGGGAATCATGCTTTAATAGTTTACTCAAGAGAAGGAATAATTACCCTTCCCATTCTTAGCATTCAAACTCATTGGCTTGCTGTCATTCCTAAATGTTTTCTTTTCTTTTTCTTTCTCAGGTAGAGTACAACTTTTCATTACTCTTCACAAACTCTAAAAATTTTGGTTCTGAAAATAAGTGGAAAACTTGCAACAGAATATTAGCAGGCAAATATATTCTTTCTTGTATTATAGTGTCTTAAACATTAGAACTCTTTTCAACTCAAGAGAACAGTGAATAGTCCTGGTTCGGTCCTGCTTTCCTTTAAGTGGGTGTCAACATTTAGAAAGTTATGTTCATCAGAAAGCATCTTATATATAAGCCTATATTTTCTAGAGAGTGTTCTTGAGATGCAGTACTAAGGGGATGTGTGCAGGCTTATAGTATCTGAGTGAATTATCCTGAGTGTGCGATGCAGAATAAATTCAAAGGAGGATATGTGCTAAGTTGAGCCCAGTGACAAGTACCAAGGAGCCATGAGAGTGTCAAGATATTCCTCACAGAGGAGCCATGCCAGAGGGCAGTAGAAATTACTGAGATGTTATCTTTAAATTCACCTGAAAACATTCTTGACAAGAAGCTATCATCAGACATGGAAATATCTCTTCTTTAAGCATGACAAGAGATAGGGCCAAAACGCTGTAGCATATGATACTTACAGGGAACCAGGGAGATAACATATCACATGAAATGAATAAAATGATCTTTCCCTACTTAAGAAAGGATTGACTCAATCTAGCTTTGATTTATATTTATTAGATTTTTTTTTGTAACCTTAAGTGATTCTAGGAAAATCAATTTCTCTACCAATCTGATCGAAGGCAACAGTATGGTGTTGCTTCAAAAATAAAAAGCAACCTCAAACACAAGAGTTTTATTTATCAAATCCAACAACACATTACATTAAATATGTAAGCTGCTTGAATATAAGATTATGGCTGTCACTCATATCCACAGACGATAGAAAGATAGAATCTAAAATCTGAGAACCATGTGGTAGCTTTATTGTTTTTTTAATATAGGCTAACAGTTTCAATCAAGCCTATAAATATTTTGACAAGAATTTATTTTAGCTTCTTTGGCATTGACACTCATACATTGATATGTAGTTTGTGCTATGTGGAAACATGCCCACCAGGTCATCTGTCTTTAAATGGCTACACAGATTCTGCCCATGAATCACTGGAAGCAGAGTTTCCCAAATGCATTCCGCTGCAGGTCAGATAATTTTGGGAAAGACTTCACATTTAGCTCTCTCGTGGGATGGTGGGGCGTCAGCATACTAAAATTGCAAAAAGCTCCACCTTTTTTTTAAGTTGGAGTCTCATTCTGTTGCTCAGGCTGGAGTGCAGTGGCACACTTATAGCCACCCCAGAGTTGACCTGCTGGACTCTGGCTAGCCTTCCACCTTCAACCTTCCAAGTAGCTGGAACTACAGGCTCACGCTACCACACCCGGCTAATTTTTTGATTTATTGTAGAATCGAGGCCTCACTAAGTTGCCCAGGCTGGTCTGGAGCCTTTGGACTCAGGTAATCCTCTCACCTCTGCCTCCCAAAGTACTGGGATTACAGGCTTGAGCTACCACGGCCGATCACAAGAAGCCCTTTTAAATGCATTTCTAAAACTTATTCAAATCATTTCTCAGTTGATTCTTTTGGGTTTCTCAGGCATGAATACATAGAATCCCTGTAAAAAAGATTTTTCCATTTATCTTTCATAGGGTTCTATCCCATTTCAGTTTCCTATCTTGTTGCATTTGCTTAGATAGATATTAAAGAAAAGTCATAAAAGTGGAGATTCATTTGTTTTTCATAGCCTACAATTAATTAGAAATCCTTTACATAAATTCTAAAATACTGACATTTGACCCTCCTGCATCAAAATATGCAACAGAAGTTGAAGGTAGCACCCTTAGTGGTAGTATGCATGCATGTATGTGTGAAGAGAAGGGAAAAAGGAGGCTGGGATGTCAGTTGCATGGAGAAAAAAATAGGCTGACAGAATTGGCTACAAGATGCAAGACATCCATCTTATAGGTGAGCAATTTCCCTTGTTCTTTTGTAGTGCTAGGGACAAAGAAAAAGTTACTCTAGGTGTAGGAGCAAAGGAAAGATAACCTGTTTAAGTGCTATCTCATCTTCCTAATCCCTTTTATCTCATAAATCAAAGGGCTATAATAGCAACATGTGACATTGTCGATGACTGTGTATTGACATGTCTTTATTTCCTACCAAGAATACTTTTAGTAGAAACTCAAGTAGATTTCCACAGTCTCCATTCAAGTTCTACCTATGAAACCAAACACATTCATCTGTAGAAACCATTTAAGAAAAATAAAATGTTACATTAAGAATCAGAAAACCTAGATTTTAATCCTGGCTCTGCAACTAACTATATCAATGACCTTGGCAATTCATTTAACCTCTCTGGAACTGAACTCTCATACTTGGAAAGTGTGGGGGATTGAAGGTCTCTTGTAGTTAGAGATATTTAAAAAATGAATATGATCATTTACACATTCAAAAGGCATTGCCACATTTTTCTAATCTCTAAACTGTAGTCTAATATTTTATCACATCACACTGGGATAACAAAAATATCATCTATTTTGGTACTTGCATGTAATTTAGTTTATCAAGTATTTGTCAACTGTCATGCAGCAGGTTTCATTTCAAACTCAATTTCAATATTTGAAAGTACTAAGACCTGAATGCTAGATTTTTTTTTTTTTTTTTTTTAGCCAGAGCTTGACTTGGTCTCCAAGACTGGAGTGCAGTAGCATGATCATGGCTACCGCAGCCCTGATCTGCTGGATTCAGGTGATCCTTTTGCCTCAGTCTTCCAAGCAGTTGGAACAGGCACACAGCACTGTGCCTGCCTAATTTTTTTAATTTATTGTAGAGAAAAGATCTTGCCAAGTTGTCCAGCCTGGTCTCAAACCCCTGAGCTCAGGTAATCCTCTTTTCTCCATCTCCCAAAGTGCTGGGATTATAGGTGTGAGCCACTATGCCTAGCCACTAAATTCCCTTTCCTTCCTACCCCAAATACAATGGCATTTCCTTATCTGTTCTCTCCAAGTACTTTTCAGTCCTGGTTATTTTCACTAAATATGTGCTTATGCATAGACAGATACAACTATTTTGCACATTTAACTAGATAACACATACTTTTTATAACTTAAAAAAGAGTATTACCATGCTTATAATATTCCTGCTTGGCTAGCACACAGAAATAAGCGTTTCAAATGCCACCATTTTAAACTTGGTAGCCTGAGCAACTTGGTAGCCTTGGGCAGTTTCTTTTTCTGTTTGTTTACTTCATATAGTGCAACATGGTAACTTAACTGTTTTATTGGTTTTCTTCAAATCAGCATTCAAAATAAAAGGGAACAAGGAGGTGCTATAAAGAAACTTTTTCTGTAGTACAAGAGGTTCAAGCTAGAAAGTTCTTGTGAAAATCTTCCAAAACAATTAAAAAGTCCTGTGATCAAATATAAAACAGTAGGAGCAGTTGTTATGATTTTAGAAATTATTGCTAACAATTATTCATTTATAACTATCGGGTGCTTTACTAAGTGCTAGGCACTGTGTAAGATGCTGGGGACATCTGGTAAGGTAAAGTATATCCTTTCATTTATTCATGCAATAGGTGTTTATGGAGTGCCTGGGACATTTCACACAATAGTAGGCTGAATGTACTCTTTACTTTGATGGAGCTCACAATTTGGGGTGGTGGCAAAAATGAGGTTGAAAGATAAACAGGAATAAATAAAAGATAAACAAACCTTGTAACTTTTCCATGGCGAGGAGTTTGGACATTTATCCTGAAAACAATGTAGAGACACTGGGGGGTTTTATACAGATGTTTGAGAGGATCAACTTTGGGTTTTAGGAAGATTTTCTAACTGTCCCATATACAAAATTATTTTGTGTTTACACATGTTACCATGATATTGAGAAAGATACAAGGCAGAAATGGGCTTAGAAAACATAACTGGTGAGACACAGAAACAGGAATTTTGAGAATATGAAGCATGAGTTAAGACATTCATAAAATGACATATCAGAAGGCAGGTAGACTAGGATTATCTTCTTTTGTCAAGAACAATGAACAGGACAGTCTTCTAGAAACAAATTGCCTATATTTATGATTTAGACTGTAGTCTGATGTTATTTATAAAGTTTGCCACAAATTTCAAATGTGGAATAGCTCTTGATATGGGGTTTGAATTCAATTAAAGGGTGTTGGTAATAATTATCACATTGAAATTTATATACTTAAAATGGAATGTTTAAGTGTATTATGCAAAATAACTCCCAATGCTCTTCAATCTTTTAGAGCTATAGAACTATTTTTCTGTAGTCAATATATTCAAATAAAGATGATAAGTCAAAAATAATTGTATGGAAAAAGAAGCAGGTAGGAATATTAAGAGTATTTATTAATTCAACAAAGCTTTAATATTCCAAACTCTGTGCCTAGGACCCTACTTGTGGTCCCTATTCTTAAGAAGGCATAGTCATAAAAAAATACAAGGAAACAGCAGATAATTATAATGCATTGCTACATGCTGTCAGAGGGGGTGATGCATCCTTGTGAAGGCTTCACCAAGAAAGTGATACCTGAGCTGGATGCTGTAGCAAGAGCTGAAATCAGAGAAGGGATTACTAGGGTTACACATTAGGCAATGAAAATGAGGTGGTGGTAGAATAGGTATTTCAGACAGAAAAAAATTATTCAGAGGAATTAAAAATTATATATATTTTGGGAATATACAAGTAGTTTCAAGTGGCTGGAGTGAACAGTGGTTGGAAGAGGATGGAGGATAATGAGGTTGGGAGGTAGATTGACGAGAGGAACAATGTGACAAAGAGATTGAACTTTGTCTTGGAGGTAATGGGAGGTGCTCAGTTTTAAAGTTTGACTGAGGTTTGATCAGATATGACTTCTGAAAGTGAACAGACCAGCATATAGGAGACAATGACGAGTTATAATAGTGCTGTACTTAACTTCCAGAACAAGTACATCTCATGCTTACAGTTCTATGAAAGGTCATAATCAACAAAGAACAGGAGACATGGACAAAACTCGAACCCCCAGGATGAGGTGGGTGTATAATAAAACATTACTGACTACAGAAAGGGGGGGGAACCAAACCTAATCACTACCTAGTGTTTACTGTTGTTCATTTAAAAATAATGTCATGTTCCAGAGAAGAAAAAATTGAACAATGCAGAGTGCCAGTCCTCAGGTTTTTGCTCCCACACACTTGTGTTCTGACACTGTGAATCATACCACTCACGCATGAGCACCTGAGGACCAAAGAGAAGAAATGGCTCCTGTTCAAAAAGCCATAAGCCACTTCAACAGTAACCTTGGAGGTTCTTTAAGCATGAATGGAGTTCAAACACCATTAGTCTTGTTAGATACTTAAGAACTACATACTTTCAAAATTCATGTTGATTTAGAGAACCACTGGGAAATGCTAAGAAAAATCTTTCTTTGAATTAATAAAAAGAAAGAAAAGAGCAGTGACCCTGGGAATAAAGAACAACAATAGTCATTTGTAAATCTCAACATATAATTTCTCAGTATCAATTAAAATTTGAAATGTATGTATCCTATGACTGTATAATTTTACTTCTAGAAAATTATCCTACTGCAATAAGAACACAAGTCCATAGAAATGGATGTATGAAGATGTCTACAGTAAGATCCTTTCTAATGACAAAAATTAGGAACATCCTGAATGCCCATCAAAATTACTGTGTAGCATCCAATGAGATTCAGAAGGATGAGGAATTGAGCTATACAATATCCATGAGATGCTGTTGTGTAAAAAAAGTACAGACTAATATGAATAGTAGGATTCCACTTTTTTTAAGAGAGAGAGAGAGAGAGAGAGAGAGAGAGAGAGAGTAGCATGGAAAAGAATCTCTGAAGCTACACCTCTGGTTATTAATAGCAGCTACCTGTGGGATTAGGATATGTTGGTGGGGTGGGGGAGACTATGCTTTATGACTTTTTAAAACAGGGCAAAAGTAGGATTATGTGGGATTTTTAGTGCCTCATTCCAATATTAGCTATAATTTTCCATTAAAATAACTATTAAATTATACTTTGACTTTAATTTCTAATCTAAATGTAGATATGAAACCCCAAATAAATCTCCCTCTACTAATCTGGTCTTTCTCAGACATCTCTATTCTATGATTAGAGTCACCGTATTATCTTTCAAGAGCTGACAAATGGCATTTTACACAATTTGAAAGCAAAGATTTTAGTTTAGGCAAGTTTACTAAAGTCTAGGGAAAAGCCGAATTTAGCTTCTCGAACAAAGAACTAGGGATGTTAATAGAGTTCCTTACTCTTCCAATTGCTTGGCACTCATAATAGCAAAACTCAGTCTTTGTGGCGAGGGAAAGGAAGGATGAAATGAGATGCAGGAGAAGGGTGAGTACCACATCTGGCACATGGCTATGGGCGTGGGGGTAAGGAGGTGTTTCATAACTTCCAGCCATTGTCACTGTTGTTTGTATATATCATACTCATTTATAACTTCATGATTTAAATGGGCTTAATAATAGAGATTATTTTACTTATCTTGATGTCCCTCCAGATGTCAAATCTATAATAAAATAATGGGGGTGTACTTCATGGGGTCCTCTCAAGGATTAAATGCACTAGTTTTAATCAATTGCTTGGAACAGTGCCTTGTACACACCAAGTTCTATATAAAATGTTCTCTTCCTTTACTGCAATATCAAATTCCAAAAATGCTCTAAAATATTTAGTCCTTCTGTTCTAGTCTCAATAATCAAGCAGGGTCAGCCAACATATGACCAGCATTGTTGCATGTAAATATATTACCAGCTATTCCACTGACAGGAAGGTATTCATTAAAAGCTAACTTCATCTTAACTTTAAAAAAATTGGTCTTATAATCCATTAGGGAGCAAAGGCTGACCTGAACGATTTGTAGTCTTTTTTTACTCTCCCTTGAGTGAATATTTCGTAGCATTACATATCCTGTTGGAAGTAGTATGTATATACTACATTATCATTCTGAAATAATAAAAATTATGATTTCTGAAATAAATTTGGTACTAGGAACTGTGGATCACAGACTAGAGACAAGTGTTATCTTTGAAAAATATTGTAATATAAGTTTCAGGAACATAACTAGGGATATGCAGCTTTGAAGAAAATTGAGTATGGGAAAAATGTATCTGTTAAAAGGTGACATCTGAACTTTTAAAATGTAGACTAAAATCAGATGACTAACTAGCCTTTTTTTTCTTATTGTTTTGACTTATTGTAAAGACAAGGTCTCACCAAGTTGACTAACTAGCTTTGAATAAATTAAATAAATGTCCTCTAGCCTGCAGCTCACGCCTGTTATTTATCTTTCATTCTTAGATGGAGAAAGATGATCTTCTCCTGGTCAAGGATGAGTCTGTCCCCTCCTGCTGCCTCCTCAGGGAGCCTCACCCTGTGAGTGAGTACTTCGTTCGTACATCTTCAGCATCTCCCTCCCCACCAGCTCTAATCATTTTAATATTTATACATGCTTAAGTATCCTTCATCATAAATATTCCTGACATTCAACCATATCCTTCAGCAGCTACCTTATCCTCTTTTTCTTATATATATCCACCATATCTATTTTTTTTGTCATTCCTCAGCCCATGGCAGCTTAGCATCCATGCCTACCACTGAAATTGCTCATAAAGTTCACCAACAATACTAATGGGCCCTTTCATGATGGTTCTTGACCTCCTTGCAGGAGCAGGCCCTCTTCACTACTCCTTCTTCTTTAGTGCTTAGAATTCAACGTAGGTCCTTTTATATCACACTCTAGACTCACCTTGGATGTTCACATTTATCCCCATTTATCATTTGTCAATGATTATTCAGTGGATGCCTTCCCAAATCTACTTCCCACAGCCTAGCTCTCTCTCCTGAGCATCAGATATGGCCTACAACAACTCCATTTGGATGTCTCCCAAGTGGCCAGACCCAGGCTGAAACTGAATTTACCTTTGCTTCCAAACCTGTACACCTGCTCCTCCTGGGTTCCCCATGCAGTGAATGGCACTGACATTCAGACAATTGCTAAAGGGCTGAGGAGTCAACTCCTTCCATATATATATTTTTTTCGATAATTAATATATAATATAAATTGTATGCATAAAATCAGTCATAAGTTCTGACAGTTCAGCTTCCCAATGTCTCTAGAGTCTATCACCACAATCACCTCTATTTTGGGCCACAGTCATTTCCAGCTTAGATGACTACAATGAGTCTTATGGGGTTCTGCCTCCTATCTTGACATCAGCAAATCCATTTTCAATAGTGCAACTAGACAGGTCTTTCTTACCTCAAGCATGATAGTATTTCTCCCTTCTTAAAATCCCCAGAAGCTTCAAAATGTCCTCAAAATAAAGTCCACACTTATTCATACAGCCTAAAACTTCATATTCTATCTAAAAGTCAGCAAGTCTTTCTTTACTTTGTAAAGTGCTAGTCATGTCCTGGGATCTGAGGATATAGCAATGAACCATTCCAAGTTCAGATATCAAGGAGCTTATCTGTGGCTGTGTGTTGGGAAAGATGTATAGAAAAATAAAAATACTCCAGCTTCTAATAAGTGTTATAAAAATAGGGTGGGGAGTATGCTGTGTCTATCAGGGTATTCATGTGACATTTTAGTTGAGAGATCTGGAAGTCTCAGCCAAGATATGTCTAGCACACTCCTACTAATCTCTCAGTTCTCAGCTGAGACCTCCCTTGGGAAGTGTTCCTGTTGCCTTGAGTCTGGGTTGGCAACAACTCCCGGATGCTCCATAGCACGGTGTATGCACCTGTACATTAACCACTCAGGGCCTTAATGTGCATTACTTGTTTAATTCCTCCTCTACAGGAACAGGACATCTTGTGTCTAATACATCTCCAGTGCCTACAACAGTGCTGGCCATCCTTGAGTTGCTCAACCTATACTTCTTGAATGACAGATTAAGTCATTAACATCATTAAATAATTCTCCTGGTCTGAAGGACCAGCTAATTTTGAAGACAGAAATATAATTGTCCTTTGAAAAGGTGTGTTGGTTGGTTGAATGAGGAAAGTCCATGCAAAACACCTTTATTCATGATTTCCATTTGCTTTATTGCTGCTAACATGAATATTAAAGCATAAAATCAGTGCCTAGATTAAATTAATCATGTCTCTCAATTCATGCGTCTCTGCTTTTTTTTTTTTTAATTTCCAGACTCTATAAAAATATGTAAGCTTTTCCTGTGGGAAATTTTCAAATATGAAGTCATAGACTTCTTAAGTAAAACCTAATGATTCTTCAACTGAGTCAAAAATACAGTTTCTAATGAAAGTTAATAACTGCACAGTTATCTTCCTTTTGACGTTATGGATTTCTATACTCAGAGTGGGTAAATGCTAAGATCTTTTATCCATTTTTAATTCTAAACTCAAGATTTAATGTAAGAATGAAAAACATGATACCATATGCCAGTTGACTGACTGCTAGAGAGATTACATGTACCCAAAATGATTCTCTGTTTCATATGACTCAGCTTGCCAGCTGCTCCCAGGTAAAAGATTTTTCTGAGATCATATAATATTTTCCAGGCAGTTAGAGTCAAAGATAAGTGACCCCTATGCACTGTCTATATTAAAAATCTGCAACTCTTCCCCTAAGGCACTGTGAAGAATTCCAATCTAGAAAACATTACAATTTAACCATACTTTTTTTCATAATTCTCTACTACTGAGCATTTAAGCAACTCTACCAATATGATGGTTTACATATGAAAGTTATCTGGAAAACTGAAGAAATGGAAGAGAAATAAAAGTAAATGACAGATGACACATCATTCCTTTACCTTAGGACAATCAACTTCTGAGCTTCTGGTGACACCACGAAGGAAATATTATAGTTCCCCAAATCTCAGCAAATATTGGATTTTTATAAACCTGGCATCCATATTTTATATTTAACGTCAGTCTGTTAGACTAGTACAGCATACTGATTAGACTACAGCTGACAGAGAATATCAAATACAACTGTGCTTCCCTAGTCAGAAAGTTGTAGCCAGGACTTTTAATTATGGTTTTAGAGGGATGAAACCAGCTAATATGTTTACATATTCTCCCTTATCTTCTATTGAGGCAGCCTTCAGGTTCACTTGACTAGAGTTAGTTTATTGGCTTTTGTCTTCTTAGTTCTGTTATTCTGCTTCTAGTTTATTAAACGTTGATGACAGGCATTTCACCTATGTCCTTCTCCAAAATAAGAGTTAGTAGCTTTGCTTGAGCAACAGAAATTTTAAAAAGTCAATATACTTGCAGCTTAGAACTTAATAGAAACAGGTAAGGCAATTGTCCAGGAACTGTCTGAATATTGATAAATAAGAACAAGAGAATCTAAAAAGATATATTAAGGAAAAATTTTTAAAATGTCACTTACCCTTAGTTCTTCCTTTGTATTGAAACTATCAAGAAGCTGTTGATAATGTCTATCTGTCATTTGTCGTAATAAGGACAGGAGACAAGCAACGAACTCTCCCTAAGTTTAAAAAAAAAAAAAGGAAACTTTTTTGTAAGGAGATAAAAGAACATCAGTGAGTTACTCTGAACTTCCCTCAAAGAGAATACTTTAAAAGAAAATCACTAGCATCCAAACTCACCCTGTGAAGTCTTCTTAATCTAAATTACCCAAAATATCACAGCCAAAATTTCTCCCTATGATGATTACCATTTACTTGGTATCCATGCATTTTTAATTTTAGAGAGGATCTTTTTTTTTTTTTTTAAATTTGGGTGGAAGTTTTTCACTTGGGAATTAACCCTAATCCCACACATTTAAAGGATATAAGGCAACAAGATTTCCAGTCATTTACCAAGCATTCAAAACACCTTCATTCACTATATCACTTAAATTTTATATCAACACATGTAGGGAGTCTCACACCTATTAAAGAAGGTAAAATGTAGTTTCAGACGGGCAAAAAGACTGGCCCAAAGTCACACAGATAGTAAGTGGCCAAGCTAGAGTTATCCCCAGCTCTTTTTGATGCAAAGCACCTCCTGTAGCTTCAGGCTCCATGTTTCATGTTACCTCCTTCAACTCATCAGAGTATTGATCTGCTGACTCACAGGACATAAGGAAAGTCATACATTGAATAATGTTGGTTTTTATCTGCTTTTAAAAAATAGTTTTAGGCCAGGCTCAGTGGCTCAGCCTGTAATCCTAGTGCTTTGGGAGGCCGAGGTGAGTGAATTGCCTGAATCCGCGGGTTTGAGACCCGCCTGGGCAAGTTGGCGAGCCCTCATCTCTGCAATAAATTAAAAATTAGCTGGACGTGGTAGCGTGTGCCTGTAGTTCCAGCTACTTGGAAGGCTGAGGAGGAAGGATCGCCGGAGCCCAGCAGGTTGAGGCTGCAGTGGCCGGGAGCGTGCCACTGCATTCCAGTCTGGGCGATGGAGTGAGACTCCAACTCAAAAAAAAAAAAAAAAAGTTTTAAATTAATGGTTATTCTTCTGTGCTTAAGCTCTATGTAATTTTCTCCTACAAATTCCAATTCTTAAAAATTAACCATAAGCCGGGTGTGGTGACTCATACCTAAAATCCCAGCACTTTGGTAGGCTGAGGTGAGAGTATTGCCTGAGCCCACAGGTTTGAGACCAGCCTGGGCACATTCGTGAGACCTCATCTCTGCAATAAATCAAAAAGTAGCTGGTGTGGTGGCACATGCCTGTAGTTCCAGCTTAGAAGGCTGAGATGGAAGGATAACTGTTGGGAGCCGGCCACGGAGGCCCACTGAGCGTTAGGCCACCCTTCCTGATCCCTAACGCTCAGTGGGCCTCTGTGGCCGGCTCCCAACAGATAACCTGAGTCCAGCAGGTCAAGGCTGCAGTGGCCATGAGCATGCCACTGCACTCCAACCTAGGCAACAGAGTGAGACACCAACTCAAAAAAAAAAAATTAACCATAAGAAAGAGAACTATACACAGTATCTATAGATTTGAAGACCTATATAAAAGTGCTATCATTTGCATTTCCCAGTGTACTTCAATTTAAAATACTTGTGTTTTCAATGCAACCTTTTTTTGCTCAGCAAAGAATTTATCTACTTTTAAATACAGCAATAACATTTAAAACAAAATGAACACAACAGGAGAGGCAATCAATGGTAACTGACTGTTTATTTACAGAGTGTAGTTTAATTGGGAATTGGTTTCTTACACTTTCCGTTGAAAGAGACTACAGCCATTAAAATTAGAGACTAAGAGTGCTGAGAAGTGCAATTTTTCAACAGAGGCAGCTGGGTCAGGACAGTCAAATGTATCCTCACTTGCTGGGTCAGGACAGTCAAATGTATCCTCACTTGGGAGGTGTGAGGATGCTACTTAATGGCCATGTCAAAGTAACCAAAGATTCAGACTAGCTCCTTGAATGTGGATAATCATTTGCAACACACAGGTATGAAAAATAATTGGTCATGTACATTTATTAGGGCAAATATTCAAGAAACTAGCCTGTATGGGCCAGCAGAAATATCCTTCATGTTCAACATATTACTTTAATAATAAACAAGGGAATCCTTGATAATTAACACACACAAAAAAGGCCAAATTATTAGTGTTTTAGTGTATGTGTGTGAGGGAGCAACCCAAGGCTAGGAAAATAATAATATGAAAGGATTGAGAGAACAGTGCCTGGTGTTTACACAAGATTGGAAAGAGTAGTGCCTTTTCTTACTAGTCAGACTGGTACAGTCCCACAATTAATAAGGCATCAGTTAGAGTATCAAAAAAAGTCTTTCCTCAGTAGTGGGGAATAATTACTCCCTGACTAAATGCTGCTCTGGTCCTACCTCACAAGTTTCAAGAGCAAGACATAAAATGATCAAATAGTTTTTAATTAAATTTGACCCTATTCCAGAGCAAAGCTCAAAGACATTTTTAGAGATTATAAAAATCCAGCTCCCAACAATGTAAAATTCATAACATCTGGCATGCAATAAAAAATTACCAGGCATGTCAAGAAACAGGAAAAAATGGTGATGTCAATGAGGAGAAATGGAACAGATCTAGAAATGACACAGATAACAGAATTAACAGACAAGGACACAAGCATAGTTATTATGACTTTATTCTGTTTATTCAGGTGACTAGATGAGAGACTGAACATTTTAATTAGAGGCATGCAAGACATTAAAAGAACCCTAAGTAAACTCCTAGAGAGAAAGATGTGTGTGAGATGAAAATACACTAAATGGAACTAATGGCAGATTAGACACTGCAGGAGAAGTGATTACTAAACTTGAAGAGATAGTAGCAGATATTTTCTAAAATAAAGAATAGAGAAGAAAAACTGCAATAAAAAGGAAAAAAGAAAAAAGAATCGGTGACCTGTAGGACAACTTCAAGTAGCAGACTACCTATGTTACTGGAGGTTCCAAAGAGGAGAAAGAGACAGAAAGATTCTGAAGAAATAAGGGGAAAAAACCTTTCAAATTCTTAAAATTATAAACCTATTTATCAAAGAATCTCTACACACCCCAAGCACAAGAAGCATTAAAAAAAAAAAAAATTAAAGCAGAGCACATCATGATCAGATTGCTTATGACCAGTGGTAGAGAAAATCTTAACATAAGTCGGGGGGGAGGGTGGTGAAAAAAAGAAATACACTACATTAGAGGAACAAAAATAAGGAAGAGAGATCTCTCTTGGAAACAACACAAACTAAAAGACAATGGAGCAACATCTTCAGAGTACTGAAAAAAACAAAACAAAAGCAACCAATTCTAACAACTATTAACCAAGAGTTTGTTACCCAGCAAAAATATCTTTCAAAAGCAAAGATGAAATAAGATTTTCAGACCTCCCAAAACTTATTTACCACTATACTGAAGGTTTTAGTCAGTGCAATAAAACAAGAAAAAGTAATCAAGAACAGATTTGAAAGGAACTTTTAAAAAGCCATCTTTATTTACAGATATCATACCTGTGTACATAGAAAATGAGAAAAAGCTACTAGAACTAATTAAGTGAGTTTGTCAACATCCAAGAATATAAGATCAATATACAAAAATCAGTTTTGGTTCTGTAGTAGGAATGAATAATCAGAAACTCAAATCCAAAATATCATTAAAATACAGGAATTATTGCATACATATAAAAAAAGATGTGTAAGAGCTACACACTAAAGTCTATAAAACACTGATGAGAATAATTAAAGAAGGCCTAGGCCAAGCATGGTGACTCATGCCTATAATACCAGCACATTGGGGTAGCTCATGCCTATAATACCAGCACTTTGAGGCAGGAGGATTGCTTGAGCCCACGTGAGACCTACATGGGCAACATAGCAAGACCTTGTCTCTACAAAAAAAAAAAAAAAAAATTGAACTGCACATGGTGGTACCTGCCTGTAGTCCTAGCTACTTAGGAGGCTGAGGTGGAAGGATCACCTGAGCCTGAGAGTTTGAAGCTGTGGTGAGCCATGATTGTGCCACTGCACTGCAGCCTGAGAAATAGAGTGAGACCCTGACTCAAAAATGAAAGAGAGAGAGAGAGAGAGAGAGAGAGAGAGAGAGAGGGAGGGAGAGAGAGAGAGAAAGAGAAAGAGAGAAACGAAAAAAGGAAAGGGAGAGTATGAAGAGATATACTATGTTCATGGATTGGGATACCTAATATTGTTAATACATCAATTCTTGCCTCATTGATATACAGGTTCAACATCCCAGTAGACTTTTGGGGGGTTAAAAATTGACAAGCTGATTTTAAATTCCATGTGGAAATGCAAAGGACCTAGGACAATCAAAAAAACTTTGAAAATAAAAGAACAAATTCAGAGAATTTACACTTTCTGACTTTAAGATTTATTATAAAGCTATCGTAATAAGGATAGTGTGTTATTGGTGTCAAAACAAAAAAGAGATAAATGGAACACAATAGCCAAAACCAGGAACAACCTAATGTGTACCAACAGGTGAATGAATAAAAAATTTGCAGTATATCTATACAATAAAATACTATTCAGTAATAAAAAATAATAAGGTATTAACATACAAAAGAACATGGAGGGAACTCAAATAATCATACTGTGTGAAATAAGCCAGAACCCCTTGCCCCTGTCCTCCCAAAACACCCAAATAATAACTATGTAATATATGATTCTATTCACAAAGAATTCTTGAAAATGCAAATTTATATGTATTAACAGATAAGTTACTATAAAAAGCAGATCAGCAGTTGCTTGGGGATGAGGTAGTGGAGAGAGGCAAGAGAGAGGGAATAGAGGGCCACAAGGAAGTTTTGAGAATGATGAACAGGATGTTCATTATCTTAATTGTGGTGATTGTTCCTGTTGGGTGGACACTATCAACTTTCCTTTAAAGGAGATTATCTGTTAAGGTTTAGAAATCTGCCCAAAATCCACAGCTAGAAATGGTGAAGCTGGAATGGGAACTCTGGTATTTCTGGCTCCAGAAGTCTGTACTCAGTGGCTCTTCTTTCTTCTGCTCAGATTGATTTGATTTTACAGAGAAAATACACTTGAGTTTTTGAGCTATAATTCAAATATAAATAAGTATAATAGAATATCATTTGATAAGAAATGTCCATACTTTTTAACTGCTCTATCAATTATACCTTGACTTAAAAATGTAAATATACGGCAAGGGTCGGCTGCTCAGCCTGTAATCCCAGTACTTTGGGAGGCCGAGGACAGTGGATTGTCTAAGTCTGCAGGTTAGAGACCAGCCAGGGCAACTTGGTGAGACCTCATCTCCACAATAAAACAAAAATTAGCTGGGTGTAGTAGCACATGCCTGTAGTTCCCACTACTTGGAAGGCTGAGGCAGAAGGATCGCCAGAGCCCAGCAGGTGGACACTGGGGTGGCCATGAGTGTACCACTGCACTCTGGCCTGGGCGATAGAGTGAGACTCCAACTCAAAACAAACAAACAAAAAAGTAAATCTAGAACTGAAAATGACAAGACAGAAATTCATATGGAAACAGAAAAGAGTACAAATAGCCAAAACAATCCTTAGCAAAAGGAGCAAAGCAGGAAGTATCACACTTCCAGATTTTAAACTTTATTATGAGGCTACAGTAACCAAAACAACCTGGTATTACAAGAACAGACACATAGAACAAGGGAACAGGACAGAAATACTGGATGCAAAACACGAACTCAACCAACTCATTTTCAATAAAGCCACCAAAACAATCACTGGGCAAAGGAGACCATATTTATAAATGGTGCTGTCAAAACTGGCTGACCATATGCAGAAGAATAAAACTAAACTACCTATCATCCTATACAAAAATCAACTCAAAATGGATCAAAGACCCAAACATAAAACCTCAAATTATAAGAATCCTAGAAGAAAATGTAGGAAACACCCTTATGCACATCAGAGTAAGCAACAAATTCTTGACCAAGTCCCCAAAAGGGAATGCCATAAAAGCTAAGCTAGACAAGTAGGACTGCATCAAAATGAAAAGCTTTTATACAGCAAAAGAAACCATCAAGAGAGCAAAGAGACAACCCACAGAATGGGGAAAAATATTTGCAAATTATGCATCGGACAAAGGCCTAACATCCAAGATCTATAAGGAACTCAAAAGAAGCGAAAGGAAAAAAACAAACAAAAAAGTAGGTAAAGGACATGAACAGACACTGCTCATGAGATGACATACAAGCAGCCAACAGACATGAAAAAATGCTCAACCTCTCTAATCAGAGAAATGCAAATCAAAATAACAATGAGATACCACCTAACCCTCCAGCAATGATTGCTATCATTAATAAGTCAAAAAACAACAGATGCTGGCAGGGTACAGAGGAAAGAAAACACTTCTGTGCTGTGGGTGGGAGTGCAAGCTAGTTCAAGCTCTATGGAAAGCAGTGGGACGATTTCTAAATAACTAAAAATTGATCTTCCATATGATCCAGCAATTCCTCTCTGGGGAATATACCTGGAGAAACACAAATCATTCTACAAAAGAGACACCTGTACATGCATATTTTTTGCTATCCTACTCACAATAGCAAGAATATGGAACCAACCCGACTGCCCATCAAAAGTGGACTGGATACAAATTGGATGGAATTGGAGATAATCATTCTTAGCGATCTATCACAGAAACAAAGAAGTGAATACTACATGTTCTCACTCATAAGTGGGACCTGAACATTAATCACAAAAGCACAAGGGAGGGATCAGCAGTTGCAGGACACTGCCAGGGTTGCTGGTGGTGGTGGTGTGTGCAACACAAAGCGTACTTGATCCTACATCAGGGGAAGTGAGGACCAGTTGGAGGTCCAAACTTCACTTTCACTTACATGACTTGTGTACCTAATCCTGACTTGTACCCCATGTCTTTATAATTGAAAAAAAGTGGACTGATAAAGAAAATGTGGTATATATTATGCAGCCTCAAAGAAGAACAAAATCATGGACTTCGCAGCAAACTGAATGGAGTTGGAGACCATTATACTGAGTGAACTATTGCAGAAACAAAAAACTGAATACTGCATGTTCTCATTCATAAGTGAGCCTTGAACATTAATCACATTAGCACAAGGGAGGGATTGGCAGTCACTGGGCACTGTTAGGGAGGGAGGGAGGGAGGCAAAAGGGTGGGGAACACATAATAACACAAAGGGTACTTGGTTCATTACCAGGGGACTGAGGGCCAGTTAGAAGCTTACACTTCACCTGCATGCAGCCTACTCATGTAGTTAATCCTTACTTGTATTTATTAAAAAATAAATAAAAATGCAAATATAGTTGGCAGAAGCCCATTCATCTCTATTTTCATCCCTTAGTTTTTCCACATCCTATCCAATACAGCTGCTAGATTAATTTTCCTAAGATGGTTTGCTTCAACACACCATCCTGTGAATAGTGAAATAACTTGAAGCTGGCGGAATGACATCTTATTTTTAACAAATCTAAGAGTAATAAACATTATTTAACAATGAAAAGGTTTTCATATTAAGTCTTTATAGTTAATGTACATAGGTGAACACCTCTTCAAATCTATTTCACTATTTGTATTTGACCCACTGCAACAATTTATCATCATGACATATAATCTCTCACACATTTATGAGGCATTGTCAATCCCAACATCTACTTTAAAATATCATTTTATTTATTTGCTTATTATTTAGGAACTCCAAGCTTATTCAACCCATTAGGAGGCCTAGTTGTCCAGTATTTTACTGATGTATTTTTTATTCATAACGTAATTTTCTTTTTTTTAAGATATTTTAAGAATGTGTATAGGGCCTGGTGTGGTGGCTCTGCCTATAATCCCAGCACTTTAAGAGGCCAAGGTGAGAGGTTTGCCTGAGCTCAGGGGTTCTAGGCAAGCCTGGGCAACTTGGTGAGACCTCATCTCTACAATAAATAAATAAAAAAACTAGCTGGCTGTAGTGGTGTGTGTCTGCAGTTCCAGCTACTTGGAAGGCTGACAGAAGGATCACCTGAGCCCAGAAGGTGTAGGCTGTGGTGGCCATGAGTGTGCTACTGCACTCCAGCCTGGATGACACAGTGAGACTTCAACTCAAAAAAAAAAAAAAGAATACGTCTATACGAAAATGCTAGACTCACAATTTGTTAATAAAATAAAAAATAAAAAAACCATTATTGGTCAAGTTTCATTTAGTTGTAGTATGAGAATTTCTTAAATATAAATCATCTTTAAAATTCTGTAGCCTAGGCTGGGCTCGGTGGCTCAGCCTATAATCCCACGTTTTGGGAGGCCAAGGTGAGTGGATTGCCTGAGCCCGTGGGTTCGAGACCCACCTGGGCAAATTGGCGAGATCTCTTCTCTACAATAAATAAAAAAATTAGCCAGTCATGGTAGCGCGCACCTGTAATTTCAGCTACTTGGAAGACTGAGCAGAAGGATCTCTGGAGCCCAGCAGGTCGAGGCTGCGGTGGCCGGGAGCGTGCCACTGTACTCCAGTCAGGGCGACAGAGTGAGACTCCAACTCAAAAAAAAAAAAAAATTCTGTAGCCTAACTCAGAAACAGAAAACCAAATACCACATGTTCTCACTTAGATGTGGGAGCTAAGTGGTCATAAATATGGAAATAATAAGCATTAGAGATACTTAAAGGGGAACAAGTGGGGAGGAGGGTTAGGGCTCAGAAGTTACCCAGTGGGTACAGTGTTCACTATCTGCAGAATGAGTCACCCTCAATCCCAAGTCCCACCAGTACTCAATATGTTCATGTAACAAACATGTACTTGTACTTCCTGAATTAAAAAAGAAAGAAAGATTCTGAAGTCTTCAGTAGATTGAGTATAATGAGCATTTCTACTAGTAATTGCATAAAAAAAGAGTATCAGGTAAATACAATAGTCTTCAAAAACCTTTTATACACATGCATTATTTTCTTCCAGGTATTTCTTACACAATTCTTCCAGATGCATTTCCCTCCCCCAACCACAAGCTGACAGTGCATGAAAACTTGAGGCAAGCACACGAGAGTATCTGTCTTAGATGTGGTCTGTGCCCAGTTGAATCACCCGCAGTATAAATGGCGCTTAACAGAACTATGTGCAAGAAGACACTGATAAATCGTGAGGAGCTCTGGAGTCTCATGAGGGCTCCAGAGGGTATGAGGGTGTGAGGCAAATGGCCATTTGTGCTGCTGTATACAATCTGCCTTTTATGGACAATTCGATTTTTGAAAGGAACCGATCACAATGGTGCTTTCTTTTTTTTCCTTGCTAGAGAGAGCATTTTAAAATTTAAAGAACAGTTGATAGAATAACAAGAAGCAGAATCCTTTCAAATTTTAAAAATAAGTCCTCTGTTATCTGGAATTAGGATCCAGCTAAAGCCATCTCTCATGCTGGTGTGGCTAGGAGCAGGGTATAACAACCATGGCACTTAACAGAGCACCGGAAAAACTCATCATGACACGCTTGTGGGATGTGCTTTAACTCACAGTGTGTCTACCCATCATGGGATCTTTTTCATATACGTGTCTGCAAAGACTGAATAGGTTGCTTAATGTAGGACTACCATGTCAAGACATCCTATTCAGAGAGCCTGTTCTCTGTGAGAAAACGATGAAGAAATGACACAGATCTTATTGTCTAGAGAGAACAGGTCCTGTAAATGACCACAGCATATTTCTCACCATAGAATGAGTCATAGCAATAATACAGTGATCACTTCTGCAATTATAATGATATTACTATGATGGCTGCTGCTACCACAATTACTAATGGCTAAAATTTCATGAGTATTAGACCAAAGACTATTTAAACTCTTCTAGAGATTTGATAAATCCTCACACTAACTTTGAGATAAGAGCAATTATTTTCTCTGATTTATTTATTTTATTATTTTTTGAGTCAGTCTCACTTTGTTGCCCAGGCTGGAGTGCAGTGGCATGCTCACAGTCACTATATCCTCAACCTGCTGGGCTCAGGTGATCCTTCTGCCTCAGCCTTCCCAGTAGCTAGAACTACAGGTGTGCACCACCATGCCCAGCTATTTTTTTCATTTATTGTAGAGACGAGGTCTTGCCATGTTGCCTGGACAGGTCTCAAACCTGTGGGCTAAGGCAGTCCTCTTGTCTCTGCCTCCCAAAGTGCTGCGATTACAGGCATGAGAGACTGCACCTGGCTATTTTCTCTGTCTTAAAGACAAAGAAACAGAGGCTCAGAGACACTAGTAAGTTGACTAACATCACCACATCATATTGTCAACAAAGTGGCAGAATAAGAATCGAGCCAGGTCTGCCTGAGTCCTCTAGAAATAGAGTCTTGAAGCACAAAACCAAAGATGCCAAACAATTGAGATGTATGTTACCTAGAAAATCTCATCCTGCATACCTTGAGAGTTTGGTTTTTCACACAGCAAGGGGTACCACAGAGCCATAGGGTGAGGTGCACTTGCTACAGTACTGCTCTTGCTACAGTGATTTTCCTACAGTTTAGTACACGATCACTCTGCCTGCCCTACTCCCAACTCCACCCACAAACCTGACTCACTGCCTTCAAGTCTCTTAATTGCATTGATTATTACATTGTGATAGCCTGAAGACTACGTACATCCCACAGAGATTTGGTGCACCACAACTGTGCACACCTTGCAGGTCAATATGAAGCAATTTGAAAAGTGTTTGAGTTTTTGACCTAAAGCAGTCTTTAACTGAGTCCAGCATTTGCTATGATTTTGTTTGCTGTGCCATTATAATTTTAGAATTATGTGAGAGCTGCATTGCCAAGATACAGTTGAAATATTACCATCAGAACTATAACGAAGGAAACTTCCTTCCTATTCCAGAGTGAAAGGGTAGACATACTTCTCCCTATTCCTCCTGCTAAGTACAACTAAAAACCTGAATATTAAACAGAAAACAAACAGAAAAAGACTGAAAGGTAGAATAGAAGGCAGACTGGCCAGGAATCTTGGGACCCAAGGAAGAACAAGCTGTTGAGTTCTCTGGGTTTTCTTTTTGCCTTGTGTATCCCAGACCTGGTACAGAAGAAGCTGGCAACTGTGAAACACCAATGGTTGTAGATTAAAGAAAAAGCCTGACAAAACCTTATTCCTGTAGCCGAGGACCAGGAAAGGGGCAGCCTAGCAAGGCAATATTTTTAGCAGTAACTGCTCTAATCTGCTAAACCCCACAAAAAACATTGGCCTCACCCTCACCTATGCCTGTGAAGGTGTAGTGGGGGGCCTTGACTTCCACTTTCATGAGTATGTAAGGAGGGACCCCAACATCTCTACCAGAGGGGGGCCGGTGAAGGCCAGATAGGGAGCAGGACTTTCATGCCCCACTGATGAGTGTCAGTGGAGACAGTGGGAGGGGCTTGCACTCTCACCGCAACCTG
Source organism: Carlito syrichta (assembly GCF_000164805.1). Classification (NCBI taxonomy): domain Eukaryota; kingdom Metazoa; phylum Chordata; class Mammalia; order Primates; family Tarsiidae; genus Carlito; species Carlito syrichta. The sequence continues at coordinate 373,438 of NW_007250673.1, forward strand.
GTAGTAATAAGTCATACTTCTCTCTCTCTACTGGGGTGGTATCAGAGGAGGCCTGGTAGGACTGATTCCTAGTAGTGTTACTGGGAGAAGGGATGCTGCTCCCAGCGTGAGATGGTCAACAACAGGTTTTTGTGTTTATGGCAAACAGTCACACAGAAAAGCGGGATTATACAAGTAGGTTTACTAAGCAAAGCAGAGTATGCTCTCAAGAAAAGAGAGTGAGCAGAAACAGCAAAAAGCTACTGCTTCTGCATCTAAGAATTGCTGAGCTCTAACTTAGGGGTACGGAAAAGCGGGTTTTGGGGTGGGCTTTTCTTAGAAATGGGTAGTCTTAGGTTGGGTTTCTGGTACTCCTCCCTAAGTGGAACGGGGGGGATTTCAGGCCTTATAGGGTCTTCCTGGTAGTGTCACATGGCATCAGGTGTATGATGGGAGTGATAGGCTCCCCTAGGGTAATTTTATGTTCATAGTATTATAATGAAGGTAAAAACAGGTATTGTTGTCTTAGGTCAACCTTGACTATTGAGACACTTGCTCTAGGGGGACTCTAAGCTAGTTCTTGCCTTGGTGGTCAGCTCTTAACCACAAGCATCCTGGATAGACTGGACTACAGTGCTGATACAATCTGCTAAGAGCCTAACAGGTAAGTGTGAAGCATCCCATAGCTAGGCTTGTATGTGTGTGTGGTTCTGTACCCATTGCTGCAGGCATCAATGAGCTTGGAACTTTCCTACAGCCCTAAAGTTTTCCTAGCCTAACCTGCCTATTCTGTCAGTAGGAGTCAGGACATTCACCCCTGCTCAGCAGTAACAAAGCCACTAATGCCATGGTGTCAACAGAGATTATGTAAAAAGCCAGAACCTCCATCTTCACCCAGCAGTACCCAAGAGTCTTCTTCCCTCAGGTGCCAATGGAGGTCCAATGTGAAACCCAGACTTCTATTTCCATCTCCCACCATAATGAATAGGCAACCCCTGTTCCCTGATGATGGTGTCATGTAAATTCAGCTACAACAGAAGGTTTAAATACGATCCAACATCTTATAATTCAGAACTGTTTAGGTTTCAATAGAAAATCACTCATCCTATCAAAAGCCAGGAAGCTCTCAGATTGAATGAAAAGAGACACTCCATAAATGTCAACATTGAGATGTCAGAGGTGTTAGAAGTATCTGACACATACAAAAATTAAATCAAAATGGTAATGGACTTAAATGTGAAAGATAAAACTATAATGCTTTCAAGATAAAAACTAGAAAATAACCTTTAATATATAGGTTTAGACTTGACACCAAGAGCATGACCCATAAAAGAAAAAATTAATAAGCTGGACTTTATCAAAATTAAAAAATTTTTGCTCTGCAAACTTTGCTAAGAGCCTGAAAAACCAAGCTACAGGTGGGAGAAAATATTGACAAGCCACATATTGAAAATAACTAGTATCTGGAATATATAAAAAACTCAACAGTAAAAAAAAAATCCAATTATAAAATGGGAAAGGCTGGGTATTGTGGCTCTTGCTTGTAATCCCAGCATTTTGGGAAGCTGAGGTAGGAGGATTGCTTGAAGCCTGGAGTTTGAAACCAGTCTGGGAAACATAGTAAGACACCATCTCTAAAAAAAAAAAAAAAAAATTAGCTGGGCATGGTGTGCATGCCTATAGTCCCAGCTACACAGGCGGCTGAGGAGGAAGGATCTCTTGAGCCCAGGAGTTGAGGTTATAGTGAGACATGATCGTGTCACTGTACTCCAGCTTGGGAGACAGAGTGAGAACATGCTTATAAAAGAATAAAATAAATAAATAAATAAAATTATATAAAAAAACTTTTTTTAAAAATGGAAAAAAGACATTTCATGGAAAAAGATACATAGATGCATAAAAGTAAAAAGATGTTCAGCATCAATAACCATTAGGGAAATGCAAATTAAAACCACAATAAGATCTCACTACACACTTGGCAGAATGCACTCTACCCCTAAAAAAGTGTCACCATCAAATGCTGCTGAGGAAGGTGAGAAACCGAACCATCCATACGCTATATATATGGTATGTATAGGAGAGCCACTATTTTCCACAATGGCTATATCAATTTAAATTTCCTTATACAGAAATATACAGATACATACATATATATAAAGCCAGATATCTTATTTACCATTCTCTTATATTTTATATGAATCAAAAGTATGCATATATTAGACTCATAAAATAGTGACACTTGAAAGCACCTTAGAATTTACCAAGTCAAAGCTTCTCTTTCTTAGCTGAGGAAGCTGAGGCCTGGAAAAGATCCTGACTAGTCATTGTGAAAGCTTCAAAATAAAAACTCAGGACCCCTGACTTCCATGGCTCCATTTCACTCTTCATTTCCTCAAGCGATTTGATGAATGGAATTAGAGTGAAAAGCTACCGAGTTGACTGGGGATATAAAATCATGGGTTAATTTGAACTGGGTAAAGTACAAACTAATACCAAAGTTGGCTTTCTGAAATTAATAATGGATTATTCTGGCTGGGCGCAGTGGCTTATGCCTGTAATTCCAATACTTTGGGAGGCTGTGGCAGGGGGACTGCTTGAGCCCAGGAGTTTGAGATCGGTCTAGGCAACAAAGTGAGACCTTGTCTCTACAAAAAATCCAAAAATTAACTAGGCATGGTGGCATGTGCCTGTAATCCCAGCTACTCAGGAGGCTGAGGTGGGAGGATGGCTTGAGCCCAGGAGATGGAGATTGTGGTGAGTTGTAATCGTGCCACTGCACTCCAACCTGGGTGACAGAGTGAGACTCAAAAATAATAATAAATAAATAAAAAAAATAATAAAAAACCCTGACTATTCCAAGATCATTTAATAAACATACTTCATATCTTAGTTTCTTTGTAAAGTGAAGGTAATCTCATATATTTGAAGTGTTCATAGGTTACTTTCCCAGGGCCACATTTCCCAGATTATTACAGCAAGCCACTTGCAAAGTGACTTAAGTTTTGATGAGCACAACCAGCCCTGCTCTGCGTGCCATCTGCTCTATGATCTTACAGTCACATCCTGGAACTGGAGCCGCATTGCTGAGCTGGACGGTTGAGGTCGGCTGGTGATCTCCAATATGGTTCTCAGTAGTATGTCCAGCAGGCTAGCTACTATCACATCTATTTCCTCCAACACAGATTTTTCCTAAGAGAAAAAAAAACAATGTGTTCAGGAATTTGAGGCCTAACATATTAAATTATCTTTAACAGAAAAAGAGACAAAGCTTATTTCCAAATATATTAATAGAATCAAAGAGTCAGATAATCTGACAGCTTGGAAGACCTGGACTTCACCAAAGTGACTGATTTTCTTTTACAGAAAACAAAAGGTACAGAGAAGTTCATGGCTTACCCAAGAGTACACAACTCGACTGCACAATGGATACCTGAGATAAAAATAAAAAGATAGGTAGTATGGCTGGGCATAGTGGCTCATGTCTATAATTCCAGCACTTTGAGACGCCAAGGTGGGAAGATTGCTTTAGCCCAGGAGTTTGAGACCAGCCTAGGCAACATAGGAAGACCTTGTCTCCACAAAAAAAAAAATCTATTAAAAAATTTAGCAACCTGCAATGCTAGCTACTTGGGAGGTTACGGAAGAAGGATTGCTTGAGCCAAGGAGGTAAAGGCTGTGGTAAGCTGTGATCATGTCACTGCACTCCAGCCTGGAAGACAGAGACCCCGATAAAAAAAAGAAAAGAAAAGAAAAAAAGGTGAGTGGTGTCACAGAAGGCATACCAGACTCACTAAGAACATCAGCTATGTCCTAACAGGCCATGTGGCTGTGGGTAACTAATTTGCTTTCCGGGCCTGATTCTTCACTGAAAGTCCATCCAGCTTTTAAAGTTTCTAATTCCTAGGTTTCAGATTGTACTTACACTCTCTCTTCTCATCACTAGAGTTGCACTGGTTATCTTCTAAAATTCTATGCTAAGTACAAGTGACTATTCCTACAAAAAAAGATTAAAAAAAAACCATACACAGCCTGGACAACTTGGAGACACCTTGTCTCTACAATAAATAAAAATTAGCTGGGCATGGTAGCGCATGCCTGTAGTTCTGGCTACTCAGAAGGCTGAGGCGGAAGGATTGCTTGAGCCCAGCAGGTCTATGCTGGGGTGGCCGTGAGCATGCCACTGTACTCCAGCCTGGGCGATGGAGTGAGACTCCAACTCAAAAAAAAAAAAAAACTAAAAAAAAAAAAACCCTACATATAAATATTAGGAAATGACATTCAACAGTAACCTTAGCTACAGAGTGGACCTAGGGTCAGGGCCACAGTGAGAACTGCTTTCCTGATGCAAAGTTAACACTATCCAAGCCCCCAGGCTTGAAAGAGAAACCTAAATTGTGATGCGCTAATTGTATATAAGGGATTTGTGTACACTGACTATCCCATGCAATTGCCCTGGAGAATGCAGTGTAAAATGAAAAAAATAGCATGCTGGCTTACCCATGGAACAACTCCGCGAACTCCGTGTTTGTGGTTCAGGGGTCTGATGTTATTGATGTTTTGTGAAGTACACTCGTTGGTAACTCATGTTATGTTAACATGAATATAATGAACAAAAACAAAACTATGTACAAATGTTCCTAACCATGAAGACCGCTTTTTGTAAATAATACTTTTAGAAAGTATGAGTCTGAAAGAGACTTTTTGGCCAGGATTTTATGAATTTTCTTATACTTGCTAGAAAACTACCAAGATTCCCCAACCCCCCAAATGAATTGGTTCCAGTTCTGAATTTTTTATCAGGTAAGTTCAAACACTGACTCCAACTTCCAAATTGAAATAGACAAGAAGAAAATTAAAAAAAAAATCACCTCTATCACTGCTATCTGTTTTTGTGTAGTAAAGTATCTAACTTACTTTTGTTTTTTTGTTTTTTTTGAGTTGAAGTCTCACTCTGTCGCTCCCAGCCACCGCAGCCTCGACCTGCTGGGCTCTGGCAATCCTTCCACCTCAGCCTTCCATGTAGCTGGAATTACAGGTGTGCGCTACCACGCCCAGCTAATTTTTTGATTTATTGTAGAGATGAGGTCTTGCCAAGTTGCCTAGGCAGTTCTCTAACCCGCGGGCTCAGGCAATCCACACACCTCGGCCTCCCAAAGCGCAGGATTACAGGCTGAGCCACCGAGCCTGGCCTCTAACTTACTTTTTACTCTCAGCAAATATAATTTGGAAAAACACTCTAGGCATAGAATGGTTAGTCTTTATTTAGTTGCATAGAGAGAGTTTTAAAGCTGAACTAATAACATCTCTCTGTCACTCTTGTTTTATGCAGTTCCAGGTTGCTCTTGAGGGCTGGATCATGTGGGTGGAGAAAAGTTGACTACCCCTTTCCATGCAGGCTCCTCTTATTACACTTCTGGATGCTGAGATTCTAATCTTTTTCTCTCAAATGCCAACTCTGTTCCCACGCTTCTTGGGCGCTATCTCCAACACCTCCACTGGGGTCCCATTCCAGCTCACTGATCTTCAGAAGCTGATATTATAAATGACAAAATGGGGAAACTGTAGCAAAGAGGTAACAGGGAAGCAGAGAAACAGAAGTTTCAGCCACTCACTGCCAAAATCTGCTCTGGAAAACCTGTTACCTATGAGTAAAATGCTTAATTAACAGCTGCAGACTGACAGAACTGGAGCAGGACATTCTCAATATGCGGATTTCACATCAGCCCCCTGAGCCATGAACACGAATATTCTGAGTTGTCTCATGTAAAAGCCAGCATGAGATTTTTCTCACTTTACACTGCATTCTCCAACATAATTGTATTGTATCAAGAGTAGGGCACGTTGACACGAATCACTGCTGGGGCTGAGTAATGGTTTTGCTGCAAGATAATCCTAGTCTCCTGGGACTGTCCTTTGCTTCTGCAATTTCCATGGGACCCAGCCCAAGGGCCATGGCCAAGTTCTGAGCATCATGATGCAGCCTTTCATAGGAAGGGCCAAAAACGACTTCACTTTGCAAGCAGTAATTTATTCTTGCCACAGAGCATTCATCATATCAAGATTAAAGACACATGTAGGAGGCTTTGAGATTTCTAATTTTTCTCACTCGGTATTCAGTTCTTCCTTGAAATACAAGTTTAGGGAACCAAGGTTATCTGGGGTTACAGCAATCCCACAAGGTTAAAAAATTCCTTCTGAAGAGAAGCATAAAGTCCAGCCCAGCTGGAAGAAAAGTGAGAGTCTCAGAAGGTTCCACTTCAGTGTGGTCTCTTTGTAGACATTTACACTTTTATTTCCAGAAGCCATTTGTTGGGAACTACACACTATGACCTGTATTTACTTACTGAGCTATTTTTCTTGATGAGACAAAATACGTTGCTAAGGATACGTGCACACATGATCAGGTCCTTCTGTTCTTGCAGGTGAATGTGGAGGTGATGTAACACGACAGGCAGGAGAATGTATCGAGAATCTGAAGAGAGAGGAGGCATTACTGTCACATCTGTTGGATCCCACACATCTCTCAGGCAAATCCTTATCTACTTTTTAATCCAATTTTAATTTTTAAAATTATTAGCACATGTTGTTACAAAGATACTCGTTCTCCAAAGTTTGTACTGAAAAAACAGTAGTTTCTCTCCCCAACCCACAATTTCTACACTCAAGGTCTTTGACTCTTGTAGTTGAAATAAGTATCTTTCTTTCCCCAACTGTTTGTTTTACCTCTAATTTTCTAAATTGCATGCTTTGCTTACTGAATTTCCTGAGTTTTCATTGAGACAACCAACTGACTTCCTACTATGGTAGATAAGGACTTTGTTTTGTTTTATTTCTAACCCCCTGCTTTTCTCCCCAAGCCTCTCAAAATAATTATATCACAATTTTGGTCTAAACTGACATTATGGTTTTGCTGCCATTCTGATTTGCAATCCTTTCAACATGATGGGATTTTTTTGCTTTGCTTTTCTCTGGAAATTTTTGGGAAATTATTTTTATCCTTCGTAATTCAACATTTCATAATTATGTGCCTTGCCTTAAACCTTTAAACCTATAAATTTGTGTCTTTTAGTTCTGGGAACTTGACTTGAATTATTTCCTTCTGTTTTTCCTGCTGTCTTTCTGGAACTTGACTACATTTACATTGTTAATCCCTTGAACTATCTTCTACTTTTGTAGAATTTTTCCCCCATCTTTTTGTTCAATTTTCTATGCAATTTCCATAATTTGTCTTCCAACCATTCTGTTCAATTTTATTATTTATGCTATTATATATTTTATTTCCAAGAGTTTTCTTACTCTCAGCGCCAGTGTCATGGGTGTGCAACCTGTATAGTCACACAGGTCCCCATGCTCAGAAGGGCCCTATACTTGGTGGAACGCTATGCTACTGCTACCTTGAAATTCTTAATTTTCAAACAGTAGGTCCTGCATTTTCATTCCTGTTTATTACCCTGAATGTTCTCTTTTCAGAGCCTCTCATTTTTCTTTCATGGATGCATTCATTCTCTTCTCTCTCTGGGGAAAACAGAGAATTTTTTGACTTCTTTTGTTCCCTGAATGATCTTTTTCTATCTCGATACTTTTTTTGTTTCTTCATTTTGGCCTCTGTCTTTCACATTAGGGATTTTTTTTCTCCAGTATCTGGTGATCTTTCACTGCCCATTCATCTTTACATGTGAGACACTAAAAAGCTAACTGGAAATAAAAAAACAACAAAACTTCTGTGTGTCTAGGCAATTTTGTGGGCTGGTGAAGTGTCACTACAGGATGAGAGGCATCCATTTTGGGGGGAATCCCCATAGTTCAATATCTGAGATGTTTTCTTTGGGCTGGTTAGTTTTTCTAGAGAGGAATTTGCCAATATCCTCTCTGGGGAGCATGAACTCATCTGTAGGTCATTTGAATCAAGAGAGGAAGTAGGGGTTTGGATCTGTGTCTAATTGTAAGGTCTTGTTTATTCTCAAATTTAGTTGTGTCTAATGCTTCTGATTCCAGGCCATATCACTTTCACTTTCTCTAGAGAGTAATTTTTTTTCTTTTTTGGGTCAGAGTCTTACTCTGTCACCCAGGCTGGAGTACAATGGCATAAACATGGCTCTTCGTAGCCTCAACCTCCTGGGTTCAGGAGATCCTTCCATCTCAGCCTCCCAAGTAGCTGAGACTACAAGGTGCATGCCACCATGTTTGGCTAATTTTTTTTTGTAGTGATGAGGTCTTGCTGATGTTGCCCAGGCTGGCCTTGAACTCTGGGCTGAGCAATTCTTCTGCTTCAGCCTCCCAAAGTGCTGGGAATACAGACATGAGCTACGCACCTGACCAAGAGTAAACTTTTCTAATTTTTTGACAAAATAGAGAAGGGGATTGGCATAGGGCAGGGTGCTAACTATTCCTTTTAAAGATTTTTACAAATCAATTTTTATATGTATCGTATTCTTAATCTGCAGAGAGACCTGATATTTTCATTTCCTGATCCTCTCTGAAGCCTGCTTGAGTCTCTTGAGGTTCTGTGGTATGAATGAGTTTGCTCCTTGATCTATTCTAACCCCCCACACACCATGCCTATGTTCCAGTCTTCTCTTAGCTGCCAAATCAATCACCACACATCCTTGTAAAAATTACTATCTCTTATGTGCTGTATCTCCTCTTCCATTCTTTTAAACCTGTGAGCTTACACCTTTAACAAGAATTCCTTTACTAACTGAAAGGATTTTGGCGCCAGTAATGACTCCGCACCCGGCCGAGACCAAGAGGTTTATTAAAGGGGCTGTTACAGAGAGTGTCTGTAACTGAAAAAAAAGCAAGAGAGGGGGAGAGACAGAGAGAGAGTGAGAGAGAGTGAGAGAGAGCGAGAGAGCGAGAGTGAGAGGGGGCGGGGAGAGAGAGAGAGAGAGAGAGTGAGTGAGAGAGAAAGAGGGAAGGAGAGAGAGAGTGAGAGAGGGGGAGAGAGAGTGAGAGAGTTTGAAAGAGAGCAAGAGAGAGTTATGCAGGGAGAGGGGTGTATTTATGGGTTTGGCAGGGGCTGGAAGGGGCTGTGCTAGGTTCTTATTGGAGGAGCGGCATGGGAGCAGGGTGGGTATATCAAAGCTAGTTACGTCATGGGAAATGATTGGAGGCTTGCAGGTTTGAACTTCGCACACGAGGGGAATCGTGCATGAAGAAGCCGGAACCTAGGGCCTTTGTTGTCTAGTGTGGCTTTACCATGTTGGGCGCCATTTTGGGAGCCGCCCCTCTGGCTGTTTCCTGTACCCTTCACTAACCACAGATGCAAAAATCCGTTTCAAAACTTGAGCAAATCAATTCTAATGTTATACAGAGACAGTAACTGATCACCCTTGATGTCTGATCAGGTTCCTCAGTCTCCACCCTCTCCCAGGTGATGTATGATAACCCGGGCCTGACATCAGCAAGGATCCTGTTGGGTTAGTTTAACCAGCATCCCTTCCTGCTGCTGCTGTTTCCTCTTGGTAATTTCCCATCCACCTACCCCTACCCTGCTCCTTGGCTGTATTGAAGTTGAGCCCAATCTCTATCTTTCACTGCAAAATACCATTGCAGTGGTTCCGACACCTATCATTATGAACTTCACCTTGAATAAAGTCTGCCTTACCATCTGAAACAAACATCATTGAATATTTTTTTCTTCAACAAGTGCCAAGGCAATTCAATGGGGAAATGATAATTTTTTTTCAACAAATGGTACTAGAACAATTGGATACTCTTATGTTAAAACAAAAAAAAAAAGAAAGAAGAAAGAACGAACCTATACCCTTATCTTATACTATCCCAAAAGTTAACTTGGGATGGATCACAGAACTAAATGCAAAGGCTAAAATAACAAAAGTTCTGAAAGAAAACATAAGAGAAAATCCTAGTGTCCCGGAATTAGATATAGATTTCTTAAATAGGTACAAAAAGCACAAACTGTCAAAGAGGATAAGTGATAAATTGGACTTTATCAAAATTAAAAATTCGACCTGTACCACTGACTCTGTTCAAGGTCCTTTTTGATGCCCCCTTTCTAATTATGGGCCCAAGAATCAGACTGCTTAGGTTAGAATTCCAGCTCTGGCAAATACTAGCCTCAGTCTTTCCTTCTGTAAATGGGGATGGCAATGGGACCTCCTCCTGTGATTGTTTTAAATGTGAGCTGGCAGTACTTGGAACACGGTGAGGGCTACATAAGTGTTGATGATTCTCCTTTCTTATTCTTTCAACGTCTTCCTCTACCCATAGTGAGTCCATATACTAACAAAAACCTTAGGGAATGAAAACAAAACACCCGCAACTGGGAAAGTACCATTATCAGTGTTTGCCTGATTTCTCGCTCTTTTTTTTTGAGTCGGGGTCTCACTGTGTCACCCAGGCTGGAGTGCAATGGCATGCTCACAGCCACCGCAGCCTCAGCCTGTTGGCCAGGTGATCCTTCTGCCTCAGTCTTCCAAGTAGCTGGAACCACAGGCATGCGCTACCATGCCCGACTAATTTTGTTGATTTATGGTAGAGATGAGGTCTTGCCATGTTGCTCAGGCTGGTCTTGAACCCCTGAGAAAGTGCTGGGATTATAGGCGTGAGCCACCTGGCCCAGCTCTCTTATTGTTTTTAAAATTTATTTTAGAAGGAAGATCTGGAGTCTCATATTTCTTTTGATGCCTGCCACTGGGCCAGCAGCAGAAGGAAGTCTGGCCTTAGGTTTACCATCAAAACAAATGACACAGGCACAAACATGCTATACTTTGAGAAAATGATTATAAAATATTAAAATTCAAACTTGAAAAATCCAAATTTGTAACCTTCATTGCAGACCTTCTCTAAACAGGAAGCCTCACCAGGGAACTTAAATACTTCTTTACAAATCAATTACTTGACAAAAAGAATGGGAAGGAGGGGTCCTTGAAAACTTAAGTACCTGGAGTCACTGCCTAGTAATGTTTAATTAGAAAGGAAGATAAAGCTTATCTGATATGTTCCTGCAGCTAGGGGGGTTTGATTTCTAAAAATTCAATTTGCAGCCAACTGTTAAGAAAATATCTACTGCAAAAAAGTAAGTAAGGTAGACAACTCATGTGTGGCATATATAAACAGAAGTATATGACTATCTAGCCTGAAGATTTTTTTTCCTCCATTACTAGGGCAATGCCAGCCAGTACAATGACAGAATTGGTAGGTAAATACCAAACAAGCTGACTGGTTGAAATGCTAATTCTTACCTTAAGACCCCCCCAAAAAAAACCCAAACACAAAACAAGTTGAACATACACTAACTTTCCATACATCAGACAATATGTTATGCAGATTCTGTCTCTGAAAGGTCAATACACTCATATTCCGAGTGTTGGGTAAAGCTCAGTGTGTCGTATGTCTTCTTGAGTATACAGGGGGTACCTTTCATTCACCTTGTTTTGTATGCACTGGAGTGGATAGAGCCATCAGTAATTCCCAGTGGGCATGGGACTAGGAAGGGGAAGGAGCAGCCAAGGAATGCCTGTAGATTTCCTCCTTTAGGTTAATTTTGAGGAAGGTCATACCTCTGCCTCCTCCACCAAAAAGCTTTCCAGAAGGATCCGTGCAGTAAGGGAAGTCTGAGTCCTGTGGTGGTATACACGCACCAACAGTCACTTTCCACAAACTGTACTCCAGCATGGGCTGGACATCGGTGGGACCCCAAAGCGCCTGCCTTGTGGCAGCCTCAGGAGGGGGAGATTGTAAACAAGGGGGGCAGGAGGACACGCTGTGGCACAGCTTTGCAAGTAGCAGAGCTGCTGACTGCAGAAAGCCTGACATCAGAACTGGGTTGGGCCCCTGTGATCAAAGCCACCAGGAATTGAACTGCCAATGTCACAGACAGCCACAAAACCTACAAACAAGCCTTTCAGACTCTGGAGTACAGACAACAAGCACTCAGAGAGGAAAGGACTGCAGATTCTGGGTGTGACATTATCATGCAAACAACGTCGGGATCACAAAGGAAAACAACAGTGGAGGACTAAGGACATCTCCATGTAGTCTACAGATCTCTCACCCACTGGCTATAATCTCACCTTGGACGCCTCTACCTGGGCATCCTTCCTAAAGCATGATGGATGCTCTATGCAGGTCTTACTTTTGACAGTTGTGCCCTCTCCTGGTGAGGCAGGCATTAGTTGGCACAGCTAGGAAGTAGTTAGGCAGGTTTAATTAAAACAGGGTAAATGTTCCAACATCTTTCTTATCCGTTGTTCATGACCTTTACCCCACCACCCAGGCACACCAGATGTGACCACCTTGGAGGCTGGAAGGTGGATCTACCAGTAAAGTGAGTCACAGAAACAACAGGGAATTACCCAAAACACAGACAGGATGTTCTAAGAAAAGCCCAAATCTAGTTAGGCAATAAATAACTTAATTATTTAGAAGGTCCTTGTGACCTTAGAAGGTTGAGAGATGGTAATCCAAACAAGATACCAGCAGCCCACTGTTCCTCGCTCATGGTCTGCTTAATTGTGGTTGTAAAAGTACATAAAGCTTCTTGTCAAAGGCAAGCACATGCCCTCTCTTAAGGGACCCCGCTTGCTCTTGAGCATGCATCTAATAAATTCTGTCTTAAGTTATACTCGGGACTTGCTCTGCAATGCTTTTCTGTAGTGCTGTCAGAGAATCTATGGAGCAACAGAGCAACACACCACACCCCACCCGGCATCACTGGTCTGGGACTCCTATCCCTCAGCCCACGCTGTTCTCAATTACTCTCCATTACTAGGGCAATGCTCACCCTTAGCTCCAAAGTTGCTTTCCAATAAGATTTTCTCTTTTTTATATACCCATTAGTTATTCGGTAGCTTTTGCTACAATATTCTGATCACTAGTCTGACCCCATCAGTACTGAGTAACCATGAAGCATCTGGGAAGCACCTACTATTTACCCGGCCCTATTATGGAAGCAGCAGGTGCCATTGTGATCAAGGCAAATAGAGCCTCTGCCCTCTGGGGCTTTCTCTTTTGGGGTTAGGAAGGTAGGCAGATAGAAAACAACTACCCAATTCTTCATTTAGTTACAGTTGTGTTGGATGATACAAGATAGCAAAATACAGCATCCTGGGAGAGTGACAGTTGGGTGGGTGGGGCAGAGAGGATATTTCATAAGAAAACGAGAGTCAGACAATTGTGAAGACAGACTGAATCCCCCAGTGGGGATGGACTAGGTTCAGGAGGAGCTGGAGAAAGCAGGTTCCAAACAGAGGAACGTAGTAAGGAAGTGGGATGAGGCAAGAGGGCAGGGCCACATCATGGGGCCTGGAAGGTCAATTCTGGAGCCTGTACCCCAAACAGAACCACGTGGAATTGTGATGTGAGTAAAAACTGGGAGTGACTTCATCTGTACGTTTCTAAAGGTAACCTGGGCTACAGAAACATGAAAGGAGGTACCAGAAATGAGTAGAGAAAGGACCGAGGCAGCTGAGATCAGGAGCAGCTGGACTGGGGAGGTGGCCATGGTGTGGGGAGAAGGGCCACATGTGCAATGCCAGGGAACCACATGAGGAGTCTTGGGGGTGGGCAAGGATGAAGGGCAGAAGGGGGAGGAATTGCTCTGAGGGTTCTGGGTAGACGGTCTGTTCACATATGAGATGGGGAGGAGTGAGCTTGGAAAAGAGTGCTTTCCACCGTAGATATGCTAGTTTTGGGAGCCTGTGAGACATCCATGGAGAGACGTTGAGAGGACGATTGAATACTCCACTTGGGAGCTTCGAGGAAGGATCTGGCCTAGCAAAACACACGTGACAGTTGTGTCTGCACTTGGCCAGCACCAACGGAGGTGAAGTAGGTGGAATGCACCCCGTGATTTGCTCAGATCTCCCTGCTACCTGGCACCCTGTAAATTTCCCTCATCACAACTATTGCCGGAGTTCAGTTTATTGTAATCACTTGTTCAATGTCTGCTTTTGTGTTAGACTATAAGCAGACAGTGGGAAGGTACTGTATTTGTTCAGTTTGCTACAGTGTTTCTAACATAATATACTTCTAATAGAATATTATAGGTTTGCCCATGACAAGCGTTTGTTAAATGAATGAATGAACTTTCTCATGAGTTCTACTGGATATCAGAGGCTGCTGAAAGACAGCCGGGCTTTTGTCTTCAGCTTTGCAGGAGGCACATTACCACAGTCCAGTTGACAATGATCCACCTGCTGGTGCTCGCCCCAGCACTAGAAGGCTGTTATTCCCATCACCATGCAAACCATAGCAACTGCTGTGACACTCATCCTGCACCCCTCCATCCCTCAGAAAATCTGTGCAAATGTACATGAATGATAGATCAGAAATGGGAAGATACAGGTTTCACCCTTTTTTCCAGTAATGTGCCTGCTCCCGCCGATCGGTACTGAAAAGTTCAGAAACATGGTAGAAGAACTACGTTGAAATTAAGTCTTGGGTAGCACAAAATATGTGAGTTTACACTTATTTTCAAAAATCACAGTGAAAACCTAGAGTCAACTATGATTTCAGTGAGGCACATTTTTCATCTTAAGTTTTATTGTTCAGGGCAACACGTTATCTAGAACTCTCAATTTTATTTTTTTCCCATCTAGGGAAAGATGGAGAAACTGTTTTCCAAAGAAAAACTTTTCTAAGTAACTTTACTAAGAACTTTTGCACTTAAAAACAGTTATAGCTTATATACAAGGAAACCTTTAACAATATCAACAAAAAAAACTCCACAAATCCCATCATTATGTGGGTCCATGTTTCATAAAATCCAAGAATAGAGCCCAAAAAACCATGAAAATTGTTCAACTTTCAGCACGTGCTTTCAGAGCTCCCTGATGGTGAAGAACACCTAGAAAGGCCTTAACTTTTAAGTTTTTTCCCTTTGGGGAAAGCCTGGGAAAGGTGCAGGAGACGGATATGGGTAAGGGGGAATTTGAAGGGTGGGGATAAAGGAATTGAGACTAAACAGGGCAGAACAGTAATTTTTTTTTTTTTTTTTTGGGTTGGAGTTTCACTCTGTCACCCAGACTGGAGTGCAGTGGCCGCTCCCGGCCACCACAGCTTCGACCTGCTGAGTTCCGGTGATCCTTCCGCCTTAGCCTTCCAAGTAGTTGGAACTACAGGCGCGCACTACCACACCCGGCTAATTTTTTGTTTTATTGTAGAGATGAGGTCTCACCAAGTTGCCCAGGAGGGTCTTGAACCCGCGGGCTCAGGCAATCCACTCACCTCAGCCTCCCAAGGCACAGGATTATAGGCTGAGCCACCGAGCCCGGCTTGCTAATGATTTTTAACCAAAGGTTTTCTTGAGGACCCAGGTAGTTTTCAAAAACATATTTCATGCATCTATCTGGCAGACATGGAGCAGTTACTGTCTGCTGCTAAGATTTTCACTACAGATGCAAGGCAAAAGTGTCCTTATGCTTTCTCTCTGATTCTGGCAGTCAAGATTGAATAGAGGGATACACAGAAAAACCAAACAAAAATATATTTTCATATTGGATCATTAACATGAAATCTACATTAAAAAATCTAAGGTCTCATATTTTCCAGAAGTCCTGTGTCATCACTTTGTTTCTAGAAAAAAGACTAGTGAGCAGAAAAGTTCCAAACAAAGGTATTTTCAAGTGTAAAATAAATTGAATCACTTGCAATATAATAAAAGTCAACACTAAACTGCACTTTAACTTCAGTTTTAAGAAATAAAAACTACTAGGTTTCTATCAGCTGTAGTAAGATTTTATTCCTGAAGTTGTCACATTAATAGGTAAAACTATCAAACATCCTTTCTTTATATTATAGCCTAAAATGGGGCGGGCATTCATTCTCAGGATACACTTTATTTATTTATTTATTTATTTTATTCTTTGAGTTGGAGTCTCACTCTGTCACCCAGACTGGAGTATAGTGGCCGCTCCCAGCCACTGCAGCCTCGACCTGCTGGGCTCTGGCGATCCTTCCTCCTCAGCCTTCCCAGTAGCTGGAACTGCAGTGCGCGCTACCATGCCTGGCTAATTTTTTGATT
>NW_007250673.1:389424-419589 GCF_000164805.1 Carlito syrichta
TGAGGTCTCGCCAAGTTGCCCAGGTGGGTCTCAAACCCGCGGGCTCAGACAATCCACTCACCTCAGCCTCCCAAAGTGCGGGATTGCAGGCTGAGCCACCGAGCCCAGCTCAGGATATACTTTAAAAATAGTCTAGTTGTGTATCTTTTTCCCTGTCTCCCTTTAGCCTTGCATGAAATCCACAAAACTGTTAGTGGAGAATATGGAGTTTGTGAAAAAGAAAAAATAAATTAATTTTATTACTTTATTAAGAAATTCCTACTCCCAAATACTTGGTTTTATAGTTTGGAGGTGAAAGCAAGTTGCACCAGCGTGCTTCTCCTTGGTGGTACATGCCCAGGGCATTTAGGCATTTAGACTCGCCTCTTTATCTGCACTGGGTTTTGCTTGATAAATGGCTCAACAATCCCGAAGTAGGGACATATATAACTATTTCTTAGCAAGAAGATAACTCACAATAAAATGACTGCAGACTTCTGCTAAATAAATCATCGAGTGCCAAGTAATGGGGACAAGAGCAAGGCGAAAGTGAAGCCCACAGCTCTAGCAGACTCAGACCTTGCAGAGTCCAGGAGACTCTGTGCCCCCTCTCTTGCTTCCAGGCTAATAGAATAAAGGACCTCCCTGCTGTCACCCCCTCTATGTCTTCCTCTTCCTCCCCAGCTTCTATGTATCAAGTCTACTCTTTTTTGCCATTGCTAAACTGCCCTCTGTACTCCTTTCTCTGGTTAATATAAACCTTCCAAAAAAATAAGGCCACTTTCTCAGATTCTTCTTACTTCTATATTATTAACCAGTTCTTTGCTGGTCAGAAATATACTCAGAATAGCAACTGTCTTTGCCATACTCTATGTTCAGAGAAATGGAACTGTCATTAAGGCAGGTCAAGAATTAAGTGCTTTGAATTTAGCTGAATACGTACCCAGCTGAGACCCCCTGATATCCTGATCCCCACTTTTTGTCTTACCATTATTTCAGGTTAATAGTTTTTTATCAAGAAAGTGTCATTTGTAATCTCCATCTGGTCAGGATGTGTACAATGACACAATTATGGCACTTTTATGTCTCATTTTTAAAAACTTTCAATAAATAAATAAAAATGTTAGATTTCAGAGTGTTTTTCACCTTCTTATAAGGAGTTAGGCCATCACACTGCTTTTGAATCTGTTTCTTTTACCCTTAGGTGGTAGGTGAAATATTGGTCCCCTAAAGATGTCCATGTCCTAATTTCCGAAACCTGTACACATGTTATGGCAAAAGAGACTCTGCAGATGTGATTAAGTTCAGGATGTTGAGAAGGAGATATTTTTTTGGATGATCCAGGTGGGCGTGATATAAACACAGGAGTCCTTAAAAATGGAATTGATAAGATAATCAGAGGCAGGGACAGATTTGAAGATGCTGTGCTGCTGGCTTTGGAGAGTGAGGAAGGAGCTGCAAGCCAAGGGACACAGGCGGCTTCTAAAGAAAATGAATTGTTCCCTAGACTCTCAGAAAAGGAATACAGCTCTGGTAACACCTTTATTTTAGTTCATCGGGACCCATTTTGGACTTCTGCCTTACAGAACTGCAGGATAAGAAGCTTGTGTTGTTTTAAGCCACCGAATTTGCAGTTACTGTCACAGGAGCAATGGGAAGTGACTATGCTATAACTATATCCAAAACATGAGTCTTATTTCACCATATTTTGCTGATGCCATTCATTTCTCTATGTTAACAGTAAAATAAAATTTTAACCCACTCCTTGTCCTTCGGATACAGTTCCTCTGGGGAAATATGAAAAAAACTGGGATATTCAATCCTACATTCCCTAAAAACAACAACAGAAAAAACAAACAAAAAAACTTTTCTCTGTTGTAAGAGTTGCATGTGCTTTTTTTAAAAAAGAGAAGTCAAAAGTGTTTGACGTAATCCTTTTACCTGTTATTTTGAGTGAACTACCACTGGGACTGCTTTTGTGATGAGTTTTAGTTACACAGCTTTTTTTTTTTTGAGTTGGAGAGTTGGGACCTCACTGTGTCATCCAGGCTGTAATGCAGTGGCATGCTCGTGGTTCACTGCAGCCTTCACCTCCTGGGCTCAGACGATCCTTCCACCTGGAGTCACTGGGGTCTCTGGAGTCACTGGGACTACAGGTATGCCACTACACCTGGCTTTTTTTTTTTATTTTTGGTAGAGATAAGGTCTTGCTATGTTGCCCAGGCTGGTCTTGATAATTTTTTTTTATTGTGCCTTTTCTTTTTTTTCTAGTTATCTATCTTGCCTATTTTTGCAAGATGTAGCATGGCCTCTCCTAACCACAACTCAAGAGATCGCATCCTGTTCTTTGACACTGTCTGTGGAGCCTGCTATGTGCATTCATATCTTATTTTCCTTACACAACCTCCTATTCAACCAGACAACACAGATATGCCTGTCCATCCCTTCAGTCCACAGTTTCTGACTTAGAACTTAAGAGCTTCTAGAAACACTTTTCAGGTTTCCCTAACTCTCGTGTAGTCCCATGTGATTTAAACAGAGGGTACTTTGAACCTTGGAAAGTTCTCAGGGACACTTCCTGTTTTTCCCCAAGAAAATGGGCTCTTTTCTGATGTGTTCTGCCCTGCCATTTATATATGGCAGGCTCTGTTTTCCTTGAGGATGAGTCAGAAAACACCAAGCCAAGCCACCTGCTGGGGCAGTGACAGAAGCCTTTCCTCAGGAACACCTGCATGTGCTAAGTATTCCGTTGACTGCGAGCTGCTTTTGCTCCCTCATGATCAACCTCCTCAGCAAATGTTTCCCCCTTTCCTCCTCTGTGCCACTGTATCACAATCATGAGCTTCCCATCATTGGCTCTAGATGCTCCTCCAGGGCTCCTGAGCCTGGAGGGAGTCCCCAGTCACTGCAAAGAACCCAGAGGCTCTGAGCGGAAGTTTAAACCCATTACAAGACCTGCTACACAAACCCTGCAGCGTCACGTTTTCTGGGTCTCATGAGTCCTTGTACTCCTCCTAACCCCAATAAAGATCCTCTGCTCCCACCAAGTCCCAACATTCTTGCTCCTGGATCGCAGCAGCTTCTTTTCTTCCTAAATTTCTAATCCTGATTTCTCTTCCACCTACAGAGCATCAGGAATCAACAAGAAACTGGGTCCACAAAGTACATCTCTCTGGGGCATACAGTGAACACAAACCCATCAAATAATGTCCTTACAGGTGAAAACAATTTTGATCATCTGTGTTGTTCTTTTGGCGTAAGACTTTAACCTAACAAAGAATTATCTGGACAGTGTGGGAGAAATATGGCAGAAATGACTAATGCCTCGGGGACGGGCTTGAACTTGGCTTAGAGTGGTGAGAGCAGAGCTGGTGCTTGAGTTTAACTGGGGTCTCAGGATCTCCACCCCCGCCATTCCCTGCTCCCTAGCTGGAGGGAGTCCCCGGCTTCCGCAACAGAGCCTATATGGACTCTAAGCAACAGAGTTTGGAAACCATGATAAGAAACATCTTTTCTCCATGATGAGGTATGTTTTTACTGAAAGAAATCAGAAAGTTAAACTTTCTTTTACATTGATTGAAGCATTATTTATTTCAGGAAAAAACTTTTTTCCTCAAGAGGAAAAAAATAAATTAGCTATGATAAGTTAATTCAGTGAAATAGTACATTAAAAAAGAATAAACCAGAGCTATATCTAGTGGCATGAACAAATAAAAAAAGTATTAATTTTAAAAAAGGCACCCTAAAGAATGACATGCAACATAATGCTATCATGTAAAGATGAAAAGGCAGGGTGCAGTGGTGGCTCACATCTATAATCCCAGCACTTTGGGAGGCTGAAGCTAGAGGCTTGTTTGAACCCGGGAGTTCGAGACCAGCCTGGACAACATAGGGAGACCTTGTCTCCACAAAAAAATTAAAAAATTAACCAGGCATGGTGATGCACGCCTATAGTCCTAGCTACATGGGAGGCTGAGGAGGAAGGATCCCCTGAGCCTGGGAGGTAGAGGGCACGAAAAACTGTGAGTTTTCCACTGCACTCCAGCCTGGGCAACAGAATGAGACTCTGACTTAAACAAACAAACACATAGATAAAGATAAAAAAAATCATACATACATGCTTTATAACTATGTACTCATATACACATACTTTTATAACTATGTAATAAAGGAACAGAAAATAGGAACCAGAGTCTCTGATAATGGAAATTTCTATGAAGCAAGTGAGAGAATATACAGGAAGGCCTTGAGTATATCTACAGTGAATTTCTTAATAAAAAAACTAAAGCAAATGTTTAATTTATTAACGATTTAACCATATTATGCTCTATTCTCTCTGTATGCTTCAAATATTTTACAATAAAATAATGTAAAAAGGTTGTTTACTCTATTTGAAACCCTCTTTCAAAAAATTATATACACACAAGTACATATTCATGTGAAAATATGAATGGAATCTACTTTAATAAGTTTTTTTACTTGTTGAGGCTTCTTTCTAGAAATACAGTTTTTAATATTCATACTTTTGCATTTAACTACAAAATAAATTTACCATCCAAATAAACAATACTTCTGAGAAGATATCCTTAGTATTTTTGTTTTGAATTGTTTCTGCTAACCATGACTACAAGATGTAAATGATGGCCTTCCAGAGATACTATTTCCTTTGAAAGACTCACCACCCTACCTGGGTTGGTATATAGCTGGCTTTCCACAGTTTTGCCAATGCACTGCAGTTTAATGGCCTGCAGGGAATCATCCACATGCAGGATGGTCGGCAGGCTGCCCAGCGTGTCCTGTACCAAGTTGGCCACTTCCCGGACATCAAAGAGCTTCAGCAGTTCTGAGTACACGGCTGGGAAAGAACTCAGAAACACTGCCTTGAAAAGAAGAAGAAACTTAAATCAACTCCCATGTCAGTGAGTTTAAGGACCAGGATGAGTATTTTTGAATGGTTGGAAAATGAATATAAAATGTACCTGCTACCTTAAGTTAAAAAGGCAAAAATTTGTTTAAAGAGTGAAGCAGAATAGGACAAAGGAGCAATATCATAAAAACTAGGAAATTCTGGAAAATCACTGACATTAGCAAAAGGATTGGCAAAAGCACCACAGAATCAGCAAAATGCCTCATGCTCAGAGACAAAATGCTCAACCAAGACCTGAATTGTAGTCATTTATATCTCATTCCTTTTTGAAGAAGCTTTCTGAATGCCCATTTAAATAGCATTTATCTTTAAAGACTCTAACATATTAATTCCCTAAGGAGCTCAATTCATGATTTAAAAACAAAAACATAGGACAGGGCATCAGAAGACCCAGGTTATGTTTACTAACTTTGCTTCTAGTCAATTCTGTGACTTTAGAAAGTTATTTCAACATCCTTTAGCTTCATCATTTAGACTTTAGTTTCATCACTTGTAAAATGAAAAGATCATTAGAATAAATCCTGGTTTGCTTCAAGATCTATTTTAAACCAAGAATTGCGTGTACAGACTAAAAACCATATTTCTTTAATGTAAATTTAAAAACCTGATAATCATTTCTTATGGAGAAAAAAGATGCTAACATCAAATCCCAAGGGG
The DNA here is from genome assembly GCF_000164805.1 of Carlito syrichta. Classification (NCBI taxonomy): domain Eukaryota; kingdom Metazoa; phylum Chordata; class Mammalia; order Primates; family Tarsiidae; genus Carlito; species Carlito syrichta. Next base: position 394,988 of record NW_007250673.1, read on the forward strand.
CCTACTTAAAAAAATTGGGCTAGGATGGTACATCAAAACAAACAAGTAAACTTAGCCTTTTAAAATTCCATAAAAGGAGGGCAAAGGAAGGAAGAGTCGACTAGCCTCAAATGTACCTGGTGAAGGAAGGAGGCATGTGTTTCTAATATGCTAAGATTCAAGTACTAGCTGGTTTACCAGTGAGATGTGACTCCATTGGAAAGTAGGTCGCATCTACATGTGCTGATGATTCAAACACGAAATCAACCTCAAATTCAAGGACTTTAGTATTTATTTATACAGCAGTAGCAAAAATATCTAGAAAAGCCAAGATGTATTTTTGATGCCAGAGCCATCCAAATGCTTAAGGTGCTGCAGGTCAATAGCTATGCCCCTTGACTCTCAAAAATTACAGATTTACTTGGATATATTTAAAACTAAACACCTGATATCTCTGTTAAAGACTATATTTATATAACCTTCACTTCATTCTGCAAAGAGCGATCATACAGATGAAATAAAATAAAACCAACCTAGCTTTCTGATTACTGAAAAATCAACTAAGTTGATTTTCCTCAGGTATCTCCTAATTTACTTACTCATTCTTTACTTATACTTCTTGACTTCAAATAAGTATCTGAAAGTACCTGCTTATACCTTGACTTTAAATAAGTATCTGAATGTATGTATGTATATGCATGTATACATACATGCATTCGGATACTTATATATTTGATATATAATCTCACATATACATACACATTAAAAAGGATAAAGGAACAAGGACTTTGTGATGAGGGCATAAAGATGGTTCTATCAGGGCAAGCTAAGAGTTTTTACCACAAATAAAAATAAAATTACAATTTAGTTTTGACCTTCCGGGTAGCCAAGACAAACAGGGAAAGGTAATTATTAGAAATTTGCATCAGAGTCTTGTTCCTCTACTCCTTCAGTCGGTTCCTTTCTTCTCCTGGGGATCCTGGGGTTGGGGTCTGTCCATGCAATGGACAATCAAGAACCAGGTTACACTGGTTGAGTAGCCCTTAGTTCTCCCAGGGCAGGGCTACCAAGGACAGCATCATTAGTGAGTTCCATTTGGGCCAGGAAGACCAAATGAACCTCCCCAGCAGGACCAGGATGGACAGATGTGTGATGCAGCCGTCCACTGATATACCTTGAAGGACTGCTGGGATAGCTGCTCTACCTCCAGGAGATGGGATATACCTTGAGTTGTAGCCTGCATGGAAAAAGTATGAAATGGAGCAGGGAAACTGGGTTTCTGCCTAAAAGGTAGCCTAATAGCAAAACCCACACCAATGGATACCCTTGGCTCCAATGTGGCAGACAGACTTCTAAGATGACTCCCATGACCTCTGTATTCCTGTGATTACATTAGGGCACATGGAATTTTACAGATGTAATGAAGGTTACTAACCAGTCAGTGGATCTTAAAATATGGAGATTATCCAGGTGGGCCTCATCAAATCACAGGAGCCCTTAAAACAGTTTTCTCTGACTGGCAGCAGGAGTCGACAGATTCAAAGCATGAGCAAGATTTGACATACTGTTGTTGGCTTTGAAGATGGAGCAGCCACAAGCCAAGGAAGGAAAGCACCTCCCCTCACTACTGGTTTCCCGTAATACCTGGCTGACAACCATCAAGGAAATGAGAACTTAGTCTTATAATAATAAAAAAAAAAAGGCAATGAATTTCTGCCAACACCATAGAAGATCATGAAAGCAACTTCTCCTGAGCTTCCAGATAAGACATCAACACTTGGATTTTAGCTTTAGGATATCCTAAGCAGAAAACTCAACTAAGGCTGCCAGGACTTTTGACCTATTGAGCCATGTGCTAATAAATGAGTGCTGTTTAAAGCCATTGAGCTTATGATCACTTGTTGCAGCAACAGAAAACTAAATCATTGGGCCCATCAGATTAGTGACACTGTTTCTTTGAAGAGAGGAGTTGGATCAAAAGGCAACCTAGTACGGGAAGAGGTGTGTAGCAGTCTCCTTTTCCCCAAAATATAGAGGGGGCAAAGCTCTCATTGCTTAACAAAGAAAACGAACCACCTCATCATTTATATGAATTTCTTCTCAGCATCAAACTAAAAATAAAATTCTCACATCAACATTTACAAATGAGGGATACTGCACAAAATAATAGAGAATGACTTCAGTAGAGTTTATAAAGATATTCAGAAACTTTATGTATGTATTTTATACATTTTATAGATTACCTCTTGATTAAAAGCCAAGGCCAAAAGATTCAAATATGATTCTTTGAAGGTGCTGAAGTTGTTTCTCACACTTGGTTGTAGGATAGAACTTATACAATCAAGAGCAGTGGAAGTCAGTATACTGAAGAGAGAACAGCAGGGCTGCTCCATCCTGCTGTGCCACAGTGACCTAAGTAACCGTAGTGGGGCCAGGACTCAGTGGAAAAGGTAAAGAAATATTTCTCTAACTTTAAGGGGGAGGGAAAACAATCTCTTGAACCCCTAAGAAGTAAGAAATCATGACTACTCTTAAGAGAAAGAAAATAATTTTCAGATGTTAATTAGATAAGTTTCATTCCCATAACTGATAAAGGTTTAAAATAAAAATCTCAGAATGAAAACTCAAATACATTTTGAATCACTTTTGTAGAAACAGTATATTTCTGAGAATGCTGATCTAAAGGACTAACATGGATTACCCTTTTCAAATAGAACTGCTTTAAGTAGGGTTTGGCTAGTGGGAATTTGACATTGAAGTCTCTGGCAAGTTCCTATAGTGCAGGGATGGTACTGTTGACGAAAGGGCCAAAATAACATTTAAAAGAACTTGAGTTGTATCCTTGCCCAAACAGAGGATGAGCTACCTCTGTAAAGAGTAGAGTAACAAGAACAGCACCTTAAACAGTCAGGAAAAGTATAGCATTATTATTAGGTGGTTGGTGCATTTCTGGTGTTTTGCCTTCCGAATGTCACATGACACAAGTTTCAACAACACTGCTTTAAGGATCTACTTTCACTTTCTAATCTCCCATTTTATGCCCTTGTTCTCAATGATTATTGTCTTTGTCTCCAGGGCAAGGTAAGAGGGTACTTCTCTTTCTGATAGGTTTTTAAACCAAGTCATTGGAACTTAAAGTATACAAGAAGAATTAAGAAAGATATTTGAAATTATCTCATGGAGCATGTTAAAAGCCATGCTATTTGGAAAGTGGATGGATTCAGTTCTTAAAAAAAAAAAAAAAAAAAAGTAGGGCAACTTCTGGCAATAGAATTGGGCAGCAGCAATTCAGCACTAGTCTTGTAAGATCGGTCCCAGGATGATTAGGGTCAAGTTAAATAAAACAAAGCAACATGCAGTTTAGCTGTGTCCAATATAATGGTTCTCAAATTGACAGATTAAAATGCAGTGAGAGACTTGGGAAAAAGAACTGCTAGAGACTGGCTCTAGTGAAACTCCTTCCCCAGGGCTAATGGTGACAGCACGTCCAATCATCAGTATGTGTTCTGGTAAGTAGAAATGAGGCTGATGAAAACCAATAGCCTCTCCAGGCAGAGAGAGAAGGTTCTGAGGAAAGGCAGCCCTCCTCCGCTCGGCTGGTACCCAGAAACTGGGAGATTTTAAAAAGTCTATTCATAAAGTTGGTTAAGCTACAAATAAAAACTTGAGCTATGAATTTCTGTGGAGAAAACATCCACTTATGAATACACTACACTCATGTTTTTCCTCTATTTAGCAGAGATGAAAAAAATTACTCCCTGGGAGCAGGGACCACCCAGGTTGCATAAGAAGGAGTGAACCAGTCCAGATAGAAAACAGAGCGGGTCAACTCTCCTGTGTGATCAGCAGTGAGATAGTGCCTGTGAACGGTCACTGCACTCCAGCCTGGGCTATATAGTGACATCCTGTCTTTAAAAAAATACAATAGAATAAAAAACAAACAAACAAAATACCTGTGACTGAGATAATGCTCCAGACCCTTTGCTCTCTTGGGAAAGAAAGAAACGGACTGACATGAGAAGCTCCTGGATGCAGCAGCGAAATTCCTCTTCATTTTGTCCACCAGTGGCAAGAGAAAACAGCCTTCGAGATTGAACGATATACTTGAAAATGTACTCTTGTGCCTTAAAAATAAATAAAAAGTTAGCTTCAAAGGAGACCAGGGGTATTGTCATAACAATGACAGCATAAAAACCATGGTACAGCATTAGACTTTTAAATTATTGATTTAAACACTAAGGCCCTATGAGATTTTGAACAGTATTTAGTAGAGGGAAGAGCACTCTTCTCTGATGCCTAATGAGAACAACATATAGAAAATATAGAAACACTTTATAGGCCGGGCTCGGTGGCTCAGCCTGTAATCCCAGCATTTAGGGAGGCCGAGGTGAGTGAATTGCCTGAGCCCGTGGGTTTCAGACACGCCAGGGCAAGTTGGCAAGACCTCATCTCTACAATAAATCAAAAATTAGCCGGGTGTGGTAGCGTGCGCCTGTCGTTACGGCTACTTGGAAGGCTGAGGTGGAAGGATCGCCGGAGCCCAACAGGTCGAGGCTGTGGTGGCTGGGAGTGTGCCACTGCACTCTAGTCTGGGTGACAGACTGAGACTCCAACTCAAAAAAAAAAAGAAACACTTTATAATTCTGGCACATTATAAACACGAAATATTTTGGATCCTCCAAGTTTTAAAAATATAGTCAACAAAGAGGTAACTTTTTTCAAAAATAATTTTGCTTTGGTAGGTACTCTTGTCAATTAGCATCTTACCTGCCATCAGACCAAAGTGATAAATGTATAATTAACAAAATGTTTGTTTAATAAAATGTACACATGACCTCTTTTTATCTACTAATGCCAAATAGGATGGTACTTAACAGGAGGAATCAGAAGACTTCCATCGCTGTTACTGGACAATCCCATTAAGAATTTATGTTCTTAGCCGGGCACAGTGGCTCATGTCTATAATCCCAGCACTTTGGGAGGCAGAGGCGAGAGGACTGCCTGAGCTCAGAAGTTCAACACCAGCCTGAGCAACATGGCAAGACCTCATCTCTACAATAAACCAAAAAATTAACTAGGCATGGTGGCGCATGCCTGTAGTTCCAGCTACTTGGAAGGCTGAGACAGATGGATCACCTGATCCCAGCAGGTCGAGGTTGCAGTGGCCGTGAGCTCCAGCCTGGGTGACAGAGGGAGACGCCAACTCAAAAACAACAACAACAACAAAAAAAACAAACAAAAAAAAACCCCAGAAAGAATTTGTGTTCTTTTTGAACATGTTTGCAAGTCAGGTATTATCACCACCACACACAACTGAGCATATAGGGCCCAGAGATATGGACAGTGCAAAACCAAGAGATCCGGGAAAGCCTTAGCTTTCCTCACTGTGATTCTGGCTAAGCCACCATATTTGCTCTTAAAATTTAATACAAATGATTCACAGATGGTCTCGGTCAAGTTGGTGCAAGCAAGAGCCAGGAACTGCTAAGCTTAACTGCCCCTCTGTAGTCTACTCTCACAAACCTTCCCTCTCCTGCTAGTCCTAGACTCCACTCCAAGTGTTCTAGAGTACAGTGGAGCAAGGATTCACTCCCAAGCAGCTTCCAGTGGATGAGTCTGGCAAAGTTTCTTTCACATTTCATCAGCTTTCAAGCAGCTACAAACCGATTAAGATCCTTGAATTGGAATGTCAGTAATATATCATCACCAATTACTACTGTCTGTGCAGAGGAAACCAATTAGTTTCAGCGTCAGCACGCAGCAGCTTAGTTAGACTGTGCTATCTGTTATCAACAGCATGTTATCACCTTCAGCACCTCCTGGATATGCTCCTGCCGCTCTGCTTCTGTGATCCTGTCCACGTACCATTTGAGCACTTTGATGAGATCTCTAAAATACAGGGAGAAACATGCGGAAGGCAGAATCGGTCTAATTCTCAATGAAATCAACAAACTAAATACTTCATTGTATCACAATGAGGCTTCTTTTCCCATCAGTTCTCATATTTTCCTGTCAAACTACTATATAATAATGTTACTAAGTCTGTGGCTCAACATTCTGCCCTTTTTTGATGTGTAAGAGAGAAGCAACACTCAATGGACATAACTCCTTTGCCCTGCTGTTTCTGGCAGTGCTTCCAAATGGTTCAACATAAATGTCGGAGAAAAGGACTCCGACCAAGCGGATGTCTGGAAGTATGACTGTCACGGTCAATCCTGGATGACTGCTAATTGGGATTTCTTTTTTTTCCCCAGTGTCCACGTAAATAGCTGGATAAAATATCCTTCACTTGAGGCAAAAGGGGATGTGGGGAGGGATAAAGGAAGCATCTCCTCACTCCAAGTCATACCTATGGATTTATCAAGCCAGTTCTCCGACCTGTGAGGAGAACAAGGCTTACTGTTAACATGTGCCTCAGTAGGAGAAGTTCTAAAAAAATCAAGCTGTTTTTTTTTTTTTTTAATTTGTAGAGAAAACAAAAATTCAAAACAACAACCCACAACTCTCAAAACCACAGTCTTGCCACGTTAAACTTTGGTCACTTCTTGGCTTCTAAGAAACATAGTTGACACAGCAATTTTTCTTTCAGTCAGAGAAAACTTGGATGTGCCAGTAGATACATGCTGCAGGAAGCATGATTTTTAAGACAACATATCAGTGAGTTTTTGACCACCCATAGCCTGAGAGGATTTCACAAGCATTACCTTGCCTTTTTAGAACTGATGATACTGCTATCCTGTCCACCCTGAAATGTTAGGGCCCAAATTATTAGACTGAATGGGCCAACATTTCAAAACTATTCCTGCTGTTACCTTTCATCTGCCACAAAAATTCATGTTGACAGATGGTCTAGTCTTATACAAATACTTTTATTCATTGAAATGTTGGAGACACAGATCTTTACATGACATGGTGGGGCATGCCCAAGTTAACAGGGTCAAGTGCTTATTTTATTACCTGCTATCCTTTATATATCACTGAGATGAAGGGAAAGGGGTAAAAACCTGATTCTATGCTCTTTTATCTCAACTCTGGGAGATGGTATATGTGCATGCCCATAGGTACTTAAGGTGTAAGGTAGAAAGGTAGAACAGCATAGACAGCATTGGACTCAGGAGATAGAACAAGGGAGTACATTCCAGGGTCAAAGACTGGGAAGATGTTATTCTCAGGACTAAAAGAGAGAAGCTGTGGACTTCTGGCAATTATCTACTAGGCAGGTGCTAACTAAAGCGTGATATTATTCATTCCCTCTTGGCCTTACTAGCATCATCTGAGCTGGCAGGAAAGGAGGAGCAATTAAAATGGCAGCTGCTATCCACAGATAGAACCCAATGACTAAATTGCTTGAGGCCAGGGACCAGTGTTTACATTATCAGCACAAAGCATAGTGCTCGGCACACAGTAGGCACTCAGTACATCTTAACAGATGAATGAATGAATGAATGACTTTCAGCAAGTATGAAGGCAAAGGTTGTTTTCTATTTGTATTTCTCTCTCATGGACAACTATAATCCTCAGGGAGTACAGTGATTTAATAGCACTCTCCACAGCCACAGTGAAATAACCAGACATTTGGGGCCAAAGACTCTCAAGTGAAAGAGAGACAAGAAGGAAAAGACTTGATATTTTTGGTCTCAAGAATAGTATCTGAGAAGTTCTTTTTTTCCCCTTTTTAATCAAAATAAGTTCTAGCCATTAAAAAAGGATGTATGAGGAGGGACGAGACTGTCTCAAGAGACACTTCAGTTGTTGGGTTTCATTTCATCCTACACTCCCTCTTCAGCTTTCCTATGTAGCTCTTCTGCTGAGAGAATCTCAAAAGGAAACACTTCTAAACCAATTACAAGATAAAGGGCCTTACCTGTATGCAAGTGCCCCAGCAAAATGACTCTCGATATAAGTGTCCATTACAGGCTTAAAATGATGAAATTTGCTATCTTGCAGCAAATTTATTATGTGAACCTAAAAAGAAAATTGAGCTTTATAAAATGGAATGCAAATCCAGATTTTTGGGTTCTTTTTAAAATGAACTCTTACATTATTAAGTACTTATTTCTGAAATGGTCTTGCGAAAATCAAGATTGAGAGACAAAATTGTGGAAATAGAATGAAGTGAATTTAAACTTACCAAAGAATCAAACACTTTAGACCCATATTTTTGAGAATTTTCATCTAAAATTCCAAATAAAGTATCCAGTGTATCCTGCAGAAACTGTTAGATAAAGAAGCAGTAAATGATGAATTAAATACAATCTGTCCTCTCCCTCCAAATGTTCTTTATTCTACGAATTTCCAAGAGGAAAAGTAACACAGCAGTATATACCTTTACTATCTCTGAGCCATCAATTTCTTTTAATTTAGAGAGACAGCCAGTGATCTTGTCTGGGTGGGTTCTCCACTTCAAAAGGTCAAGCATATCACCTTTCCAAACAGAAAAGGAAGATTAATTGCCTTAATAGAGAACAGTCCCTCACATGAAAGTGTTTTACTGGCAAAAGTCAAATTCTTAAACACGTTGTCCACTGCTCCTGACCACTCAAGTTGCAGGTTCCCACAGACTATGACCAGCCCTGTCTAGGATGGCATTTATTACAGTGCATTCTAATTACTTCCTACTTCCATTGCTCTTGACTTATAAAGTATCTGTCATCCTTTAGTTTTCAGGCTACATCTTGCTTCATCTGGAAAGGCTTTCCTAAAATCCTGAGCTAACTGTCTCTTCTTTGTGTTCCCACATCATGGTAACATTTTACCTTATTATTATAGTTTGCATATCTGCCTATGCCCCAACTTGATTTCAAACTCCATGCTGAGCGTGGCCCTATTTTATTCACAGCATCAAGAACAGGGCAAGCAGTTGACAAATATTTGTTGAATAATCTCCTGCCTCCTCCTGGTAAGATGAGAGTTTCTTGAGGGCTGGGAACCTGCTTTATTCATGTTTGGGCCTCAAGAACATAATACTTGCTTTGCCAAGCAACCAACTCCACCAGCAACGGAGCTCTTCTTGACAATGTGACCCAAACCTTGCAAACTAAAAGGTCCCTGAACCATGATGGCAAGCACAGTGATTTGCCAGATCATTCAGGGAGCTCTTGGACCTAAGAGTGTCAGTTCCTGGACTCTGTGATATAATTCCAGATTCTGGGCAAGCACAGGGCACAGCTCTTCAATTTCCTCCCTTTCCTAAACCCACATGTGAGTCCTGAGTTCAACAGGTCCTCTGAGAACCTCTTCACTTGGGGAGGGAATATATTCTTCCTGGATCTTTAGGGCAGAAGTTAGAAAGGCTCTGGAAGATGGTGTCCAAGCTTCATTAATCTCCAATCCAAGCAGGTAGCCTTGGTGTCTAGAGGTCATTAGAGGCAGTGAGCACTAACAAGGCTCTCCTGCATGCACAGGGCAGAGGGACCTGGTTGTACAGGCCTCAGGACTCAGTGGGACTGACAGACCAGACTGGCTGAGAAAGAAGCCAGGATGACATTTCCAGGCAGAAAAGCAAGAAACTCACTTCAAAGCACTGGTTTCAGGAGAAACTCAAATGGGACTTGCTGAGCAACAGAAAGATCAACAAGGAAACAAAACCCTCAAAACTCAAAAAACAAGGAAGTAGTTAAGATGAGAAAGAAAATAGGATATAGTGAACAGAAATGAGAAAAAGCATAAGATTCTCAAAAAGAAAGAGACTCCACTAAAGCCAGATTCCAGAGAAAAATTTCACAAAGTTGAATAATAGCAAGAAATTTAGTACTAAATAGGAATGTTTATCTATAACAAACAGGGGCAAGAGGAGAAGAAATTTAGAATGAGATAAATGAAGGAATTTTTAAAATACTGACTTTGAAAAAGAGATGATGTTTTCGTAACCCAAAAAACCCTGAAAATGTTTAATATTCACATGTCATTCAGATATCCTAGGGTTATGATTGAAACCTTTTAAAAGCTGATTGGTTATATTTGGCATATCAGAAATTTCCACAGAGTGAGACCTAGGGCGACAAAGGCAAGGCTCTATTGTTCTCCCTGTTAGTCGCCTCCCTCCCACCTACTTCCTACTTTCTGCATCTCACTTCAGGAGGCCTCCCGCCCTGGCATCTTCTCTTTCATAATCTTCCCCCCCCACCCCCCATGCATTTCTCCCTGCCATTCATTCCTCACTTCCCACGCCACCCTCATTCCGGCTCTCACTTCTCCTTGCTCTCTTTCCCTTCCTTTAAAGTAAGGCAGTTGCAGGGGGCATTCAGGGTCCTGCTCAATGTGAGGAGTGTGGGGAGGAAGTTGGTTCTGCTGGCTGCAAAGTGGCATCACCAGAGCCAACAGTAGGGAACCTGAACTCAGCACCCTCATGGACAGGGCTGGAAGACAGATGCCAGAGGTCCAGACAATCAGATCAGGATGAGACTTTCCATCTTTCCTGCAAGAAAACTAATGAATCTCTAGACTGCTCATAATGGAGCACGTGGGAAAGCCAAGCAGTTATGGCCGTCTGGATGTAATTAATCATGAATGCAAAGTACTGAGAGTTAGAGCAAAACCACTGTTTCCTAGGGCTCTGTTTTAGTCATTTGAAGATATGTTAGTTGCAAATTAGGAGCTATGACCTACCACTGAAAATATGAATTTTCTACATTCTACTCAACAAGCATTGATTAAGCATATATTATGTGCCCAACTTACCAAGAGCTATCAAATAGGAGGATGACATGCCCTCTAATTCTAAACTTAAAATCTCTACTTGATCAGGCAGCCACCGAGGTCTAGCATAGTGCTCTGGCCTTGGTATGACATCCCAAATGATGTTGAGTAACAGAGAGAGTAATAGGTAATACAAACAGACACACTTCAGGAATTCTGAAACGCAAATCTGCTCCAGGGAAGTGTTCCTAGACACCAATCACTTACCAAATGCTCAGTTGTGGTGGAAATAGGATTTGTGTATTTTCCGAGTCAAGTAAAATGAATATATAGCAATTTAATTCCAATTTGGAACTGGATTACTTCTGCACAGGGACATGTGTCTAGCAAGTAAATTTCTGAAAGACCAACGAACTTCCTTCTTCCCTCCCACCTCTTGCAACACTCTTCATTTCCTGGCTCAATTTGAGCTGCCTTACATTGACAAGGTTAATCAAAGTCAAAATTATAATTAAGCACTTATCAGCCTCCAAAAACAAGCTGGGCATTGCATGGCATTTTGATCCCACCTTCCATATAGTAAGATGTTTAATATAATGATTACATGAATAGTTTATCCATATTTATCTGACAATCTTTGGTTTTTAAAATGCAGCAACTTCTAATTTTCAGGATTTGGTTCTCTTTGTTTTATGTTTAGGTTTTGGGGTTTATTCTGTCTACATCCTAAACCCTAGAACTAGAATGAATTCAGGATGCAGGCAGGGACAACTATTTTGATGAAAGATAATCTATTGTGAGATTTACCTGTGTGGTAGGCAGCATAATAGCCCCCAAAGAGGTTCAGTCCTAATACTTGAAACCTGTGGATGTATTTGCCTTAACTGGCAAAAGAGACTTTACAAAAGTGAGTTAATTGAAGATCTTAAAACAGGGAAATTATACGGGATTATCTGGCCCAATGTAATTATGCTTTTTATTAAAAAAATGAAAAGATGAGCCCACAAGTTTGAGACCAGTCTGTGCCACATGATGAGACATAGTCTCTACAATAAATCAAAAAATTAGCCAGAAGTGGTGGTATGCGCCTGAGTTTCAGTCACTTGGAAGGCTGAGGCAGAAGGATCACCTGAGTCCTGCAGGTCGAGGCTGCAGTGGCCATGAGAGTGCCACTGCATTCCAGCTTGGGTGACAGAGTGAGACTCTGATTCAAAAAAAAAAAAAAAAAAAAAGAGAAGAGTCAGAGTCAGAGAGATCTGATGAAGATGCTTTACTGTTGGCTTTGAAGACGGAAGAAGGGGCCATGAACTGAAGAATGCAGGCAGCCTCTAGAAACTAGAAAAGGTCAGAAAAAGGACTTTCCCCAGAGTTTCCAGAAGGAATGTAGCCCTGTTAACACCTGGATTTTAGTCCAGTGAAACCAATTTTAGACTTTTGACCTTCAGAACTGTAAGATAACAAATCTGTGCTGTTTTAAGCCAATAATTTTGCTGTAATTGTTATGGCAACAATAGATAACTAATGCAACTCCAAAATATTCTATTGGGACATTCAGCTAAATGTAAGTAAACTCTATAACAGACATACAACTAATCCAAAAAAGAAGAATAACATTTCTGAGGGCATCAATAACAGGTTGATTTTATTATCTTCATAACTTCCAAGGGGGCGGACTGGTCCTAATAAAAAGACCTGAGGTTTGGTAAATGCTTTATAATCATTTACTGAGTTATATCAATGGAGGTTTTTGTTTTGTTTGGGTTTTTTTTAAGTAAAATCATTAACCACTGAATACAGATAAAGCTTGGTATAACTTGATATAACTTGGTGTCCTATAAATATAGTCACATGTTGCATGTTGAAATTAAGAGGTAGTTAAAAAGAGGTCAAAATTGTAATGCTACGGTATTGTTTCTTTTCTGATACTACAGTCTAAGATAAGACATAGGTTTCCTTCTACAAATGCTGTTCTGACACTGAAAAAAGAACAAGTAACATACATGTTTAGGCACCACAGGTTTTTATGAGCCACAATACCTCATTATGAAGTGATTCAACGTAATGACTCTAACTCATTAATGCAGCACTCAGGGTGCTAGCCAGAAGCCTTATATGGCAACCATGAAGAACTCAAAATGTTTAATTTACTTCCTTCATTACAGACGATGTTTTCATAGTAATTTGCCAAGGAGAAGAGCTTGCTTTATTAATCATAACTTGCTAAACAATCACTGACATAAAAAGTAATGCTAGAACAGAAAAGCAATATGCATCTAATGAAACAAAAAACAGCCTTTATTCTAAAGCCTGCAATTAGCACTGCTTATGGAGCTATAAAACAAGAGATTAAGGTGGTGATATTTTTTGTCATTTTTTTTAAGCAGGTGGGTTTTGATTGTTTATTTGAAGAGTTGTATATTTGGTTTACAATAGGAGGATAGTTTTGAAGTCCTTAAATTATATGTATCCAATAGATCATTGGGTACATTTGCTTTCATTTTATCAGAAATCACAAACGAAAAGATCAATAATTTTCCTAGTGTAAAGCTCTTAATTATAACGTTGGTATTTCCTGAATATGCTTACCAAAATTCACATGAGTATTTAGGTACAAGGGCTTTCTAATAAAACAGTTTTATACATTACCATTTTGTGTGAGTTTTGTGGAACAAAGAAAAGATGTTATCCAAAAAGACTCCTTTGTGGCCTTCATGGCTTGATTATTATTCCCAAGGAAAATGCCCTTGGAAAAGGGAAGTTTGAGGTAGCGGGTAGTATCCTGAAGGTTTGTGTTTTCTTCACACTGTTAAAAATATTAAAAAAACAAAAACAAGAGGAAAGGGAAAGAGACCTCATAAGAATTATTAAGCATAATTTTCATTTTAGTGTTTATGAACTGGGAAACATTCCAAACAGCATTACAAATAGAATTTAGTTTTTAAGTAAAATGCAACAAAAATGTATAAAAAGAATTAAGCATGGATTCTTGGACGCCAACTGATCTAAGTTTGAATCTCAGCTCTGTCACTTCTTAAGTAAGTGACTGTATTGAGTTATTTAACCGCTCAGGGTTTCTGTTGTCTCTCTCTAAAATCTCACTGTGTTGTCATAAGAATTAGATTACATAATGCCTTTAACATAGTTGTTGATACATAGGAAATGCTTAGGAAATCATATTCACAGTGTTTTTAAAAACGTTTAAATTCTTCCAACATCTCATCTGAGGCAGCTGTTAAACAGTTCCTTACGTTGAAAACCAGCAGTTAAAGGAATAATCTAACCATCCCACTATGTGAGGGAAATCTCTACTTCACAGAAAATGCCAGCTAGCAAACATAAAAGCAATTACAGACTTAGAAAATATAATTTCATATCTTTACTGTAATTATTTTAGTTACGAATTGTCGCTTAGTGCTAAAACCAGCAGAATTGTTGATGAGGAATTGGATGTTCACATGATGCCAATGTAGCAACACACAGATTACTTCCTCCAGGCAAGAAGGCAAATATAATAACTACACGTGGGGGATCAGATTGTCTCAAACCAATGCAAGGCATTGCAAAGATACACATCATCATTTATAAGGCATTCTTACTAAAGGTGGTGAACTTGAACCCATCACATCTAGAATCAACTTCCACTTCATCAGAAACACACAAGACAGAACAATATGTGGAACAGCACTATAAGAAACAAACCAGACAAAGCTGAAAGGTGAGGCTTTCTGCAGGATGCCTGGTCTTGTCTCTTTAAGTCAGTGTTGCCAAAAAAGAGATTGTTCTAGATTAAATAACACTTAAGAAATAGCCAGACGCAACATATGGTCCTAGATATGGTCCTTAAAGAAATTAAAAAAAATTTTTTTTTTAATTTGTACATTGACTAAATTCTAGATAAGATAAACTTTAGTAACTGAAAAAAATCACTAACTGAAAAAAAAGTAGATTAAAAATAAGTATGTATTATGTAATATTATTTAGGTAGAAAAAAATCCATACAGGACATCTAAAGAATATACACCAATGAGTTAAGAGTTAAAGTAATCTGGGCAATGAGAATATAGTGTTTTATTTTATTTTGGTTTATATGTATACTGCTTTGGTAATTATGAAGGTAATTTTAAATGAATATTTTGAGAAAAAATTGTAACAGATATAGAGCTTAGATTATATTGAGATTAAATTGGAAAATTCACAGAACTTTATTCTTTTACATTTTTTCAAATATTTTCAAGGTTATTGTCCTGGTAGCAGGTAGAAGCTTAAGCCTTTGGTATTCTAGACTATTTTGCATAATTCACATAATACTTTAAAAATTTTTGATAGCAAACCTGCAGGAAAGACCTCCATAATGAGTTCAGAGAAACAGAATCAGAATATTACAAGATTTCTTATTACCACACCTGTCCAGTAACAGAAGTACCAATATAAGCATAATAAACAGTCTTCATAATTCTCTTCTAATATTAAACTCCAAAGCTTTCCTTCATTATTGGGAAATATTTAATATAGGCAGAAGACTACATAAGCACACACATACGATTTAAAAAGTAATTATAAAGTAGATACTCCAAACACTTTAGCAAAGTGCTTAGGGCTGGGTATGGTGTCTCATGCCTGTAACCCCAGCACTTTGGGAGGCCAAGGTGAGAAGATTATTTGAGCCCAGGAGTTCTAGACCAGCCTGGGCAACAAGGCGAGACCTCATCTCTACAAAAACCAAAACAAAACAAAAAATTAGCTTGGCATCATGGTGTGAGCCTGTAGTCCCAGCTACTTGGGAGGATGAGATGCAAGGATTGCCTCAGCCCAGAAGGTCGAGGCTACAGTGAGCCGTGATCATGCCACTGTAATCCAGCCTTGGTGGCAGAATGAGACTCAAAAAAAAAAAAAATGTTTAGTTCTAGAACTCTGGATCACTGCCCTTTCTCTTTGGTCTTGTCCCTGGCAAGTCAATGCATGAGTCACTGCACCCCAAATTTACTCTATGCCCTGCCTGGATCTGGTCTGTAGAGTTAGGAACGTGATCTGGTTTCCCATCCCTATTCTGATCTGTACTCCGTACGTCTAACCACCACTTCCTATTGTGACTAAGTCACATGCCAAACCCAGCCCAGATACTCTGGTTGGCTATTTCCAGGTCTTCTCCCCAAGAGCTGGAGTCTGTCTTGGTCTGGTGTGATCCATCTGCTCACAGAAATTCCAGCCCTAAAAATATACCTATTACTTCTAGCTAGTTAGCTAGCTGTCTAGCTCGTGAGCACTTCTGTCCACCTCTTGCAATTCCTGCTTGATATCCTTATCTAACTCATCTGGTTGCCATGGTATTGACCACTTCTAGTGAGTGAAAAAGTGATGGTTGTGTCGTGTCTCTAGGGAGAACAGTGAATAGGAGTCTTGGCTGACTTCTGGGTCAGCCATTGTGTCCAAGTCAGTTCTTACTTCTCCCTCAGCCTGGAGGGCCAAGACTTCAAAATCTGAGTCTGTCTGAGGCATGACATCCTGCCAGCTTCTTACAGTTAAACTTTATCACTCATATTTAAGTATAAGATATAATAATTAATATAAAAAATTTTCTTGATACAAAAGGTTATGTCAAGACCTCTCACCAAGAAGGGTGTGTGTGTGTGTGTGTGTGTGTGTGAGAGAGAGAGAGAGAGAGAGAGAGAGAGAGAGAGAGGGAGAGAGAGAGAGACAAGGAGAAAATAAATGTGCCCATCAATTCAATAAGGAAAACCATATAACCACTCTTTGGTTTCTGTGAATTCTTTGATATAATATTTACCAGGGCCTCAAAACTGATTTTTTGTCTAGTAGGACTATGCTAGTTATAAGGTTAGAGTTAGAGGTTTTAATCTATTTCTGAGAAACTTAATACATTACACAGAAAATCATATAGCATATCATTTATTACTGAGGTTTTCAGCATGGATACTTAACACTTAATACAAACACCAGAGATTTGAAAAGCAATCCAAGCAACTGCACTTACGAGGCCCCACTGTATGGTAGGCCCTGCTAAACACTTTGCAAATGTTTTCTTCTCTTATGAGGTGGGGTGTTGTAACTCAAGGATCTTATGTAATATCACAGTATTAGTAAGTTCACAGCCAGAACTTGAACCAAAGTTGAATTCACAACTACTATAGAACATTGCTTCCCTCTACTGTTGTTTTAACCAAGTTTTGAATTTGGCTGCAATAAATGTAATATTTAGTGATCTGTAGATAAAATATTAAACGGAAGAGGTATGCCTAAGAAAGAACAAAAACAAGTCACTTTTCAAGAAAATGATGTTTGTGGGGGACACCCTGGAAGAGGGCTTGGAGTGGTGGGTGGAGCTAGGATAATTTCAAATGAATAGGCATATGAATCTTACAGTGAAATGGCTAGTCTATGTTCTCAAACCATGCAGGGAGCAAGGAGAGTCATGTGACCTGGATGTAGTAGGAAGGGGGGCAAGTAGGAGTAGGTACGGCATGGCTAGGAGCTTAGGAATATGACACAGGAGCTAAATATCATGTGTTCTATCATTTGATGAGAGAATTTGTAGAAGAGAAATAGGTTTCAAAAACAGCGAAGAACAGAAATGGGGTTCCAAAAGGTGGCCTTGTAAGGCACAAACTGTCAGCTAGATTTTCAGTCAAAAAAGTGATCCAGCGTCAGTGGGACGTGGTAGCTCATGCCTGTAACCCCAGCACTTTGGAAGGTAGAGGTGAGAGGACTGCCTGAGCCCAGGGGGTCGAGATCAGCCTGGGCAATTTGGCAAGATCTCATCTCTACAATAAGTCAAAAAGTCAGTCAGAAGTGGCGGCCCATGCCTGTAGTTCCAGCTACTTGGAAGGCTGAAGTGGAAGGATCACCTAAGCCCAGCAGGTCAAGGATGCAGTGGCTGTGAGCATGCCACTGCACTCCAGTCTAGGTGACAGAGTGAGATTCAGACTCAATAAATAAATAAATAAATGAATGAATAAATAAATAGATAAATAAATAAATACAATCAAGTTATCCAGCACTAGTAGAAGCCAGGGAATGAGGAAGAGTCAGTGGTAAATTCCCCAGGCATTCTTCCGTCAGGTAGGAGAAGGGTCTGTAATATGAGATTCTGGATAAGAGTATGGTCTGGAGAAAGAAAATGGAAATGAACAGTCTTCCCATCAGGTTAAGGGCAGAGTCACGGAAAGGAGGCTGGAAAAGTGTAGACTGGCACTCATTGTGCTTTAATGGGAAGCATCAAGTGCGACAGAGTAGTGGTTGGGTGTTTGAATGCCTGTTAATCTCCGCAATGCAGGCTCAGTGGTACCAAATCACAGCTATAAAATTCTTGCACTGTGTGAGACTGAGAGATGGCTTGTCACCATGGTGACATCCAGGAGATGGATCCATAGCCTTGTGGGGGCGCAGGGTTTACGTGTGGATCATCTGCATTCTGAGGAATACTTGCAAAACAAATGTTTGGTTTGGCATACAGAATAATTTTTCCATTAAACCTAGCATAGGCCTGAAACAAAATAATAGGGTAGAAGACTAAGAAGACACTGCCCTCCCGACTAGAAGACTCAGTCTTTTGTGGGACACACAAACACAGATTTTACCAGTGTTACGGTAGACATATGGTGGCAGATGGATGAGGAAAGCATTAACGAAACTATTTTTTTCTAAGAGAAACAAGGCAACATGACCTCTTGAGGCTGCTACTGGATTGGGGAAACAAAACTATGTCACTGTCATAGGGAAGGACAGTTCTTTGCATTTGTTTTGGTAGGTTGGGATCTGTCCAAGTCATCTTAAAATGGCATGGCGTAGGCCAGGTACAGTGGCTCATGCCTGTAATCCCAGAACTTTGAGAGGATGAGGCAGGAGGATTGCTTGAGTCTAGGAGTTCGAGATCAGCTTGAGAAACATAGCAAAACTTTGTCTCTATAAAAAAGTTAAAAAAATCAGCCAGGCATGGTGGTGCATGCCTATAGTCCCAGCTACTTGCGCGACTAAGGCGGAAGGATCGCATAATCCCATAAGATCTAGGCTGCAGCGAGCTATGATCATGCCACTGCACTCCAGCCTGGGCAACGGAGTGAGATCCCGACTAAAAAACAAAACAAAAACCAAAAAGCATGGAGTCAATTTACTACAAATGAGAGAGGAGAGAGATGAGAACCAGCCCTTTGCTTTACTCTACTTGGGGTGTGAAATGAGATTTTACCAGAGAGATGTGCTCCCTCGAACCTTCAGAAATAGTAACATGCAGACTTTGCAGCAGCAGCAGTCTCCATCTTCTTTGAGATTATATAGCTTGGCTCAAAGTCTATTTCTTTCCCCAGAATAAAAATCAGTTGGTACAGCAATGCATGGTACGTTATGTCCTAGGCTACTTGTTGACCACTGTCTTAGATGTGTGAAAGAGAGCCTCAGGGATCAGTCATAAAGTGTTCCAGAAATGTGATATTCACAATTATGCAAGATATATAATTGAAAGATCCACATCTATAATTTATTAAGAGAAAAACTGACACAGAAATTAAAGGATGTGTAATTGGTGGGAAGTAGAGAATTCAGTTTTAGAAAATATAATAAGTTAGACAATTCACTTGGAACTCTGCTTTAGCAGTTAATGAAAACCAGGTTTAAATGGATTTTTGGAGGCAAAATACCTTTATTTTATGAACTCTTTCAAAATGACCAGTCATCCTTCATGTCGTTATTAAACATGTATTAAAGTCCCACTATTTGCCAGCCCTTCAATTTATTATTAAGAATGTAACAAGAAAATGAACACAATTCCTGTCTTTCAGGGCATGGCATGTCT
The DNA here is from genome assembly GCF_000164805.1 of Carlito syrichta. Classification (NCBI taxonomy): domain Eukaryota; kingdom Metazoa; phylum Chordata; class Mammalia; order Primates; family Tarsiidae; genus Carlito; species Carlito syrichta. Next base: position 414,411 of record NW_007250673.1, read on the forward strand.
GACCTCTTACTCGTCTGTTAAATACTGATTACAAAACTGTGTAGACCCTTAGATACTAGTTCTGCCGGGGAAGGGAAGGAAGGCCTTATGCGAAAGGGGCTACTTGACCTCAGTTGTTAAGAATAACAGAGCCACCAAGCAGGCAAGGGAGGAAAAGTCAAGAGGGGAAAGGAACAATACACTTCCAAGGCACTGGGGGAATAAAAACACATGCACAAGACCATGGGGACATGACAGTTAAATGCAATGTGGGATCCTGGAATGGATCCTGGAACAGAAAAATGACGTTCGTGGAAACCTTATTGTGAAATCCAAATAAATTCTGTGTTAACAGTATTGTACCAAGATTAGCTTGGTTTTGATAAATGTGCTATAGTTTATATAAGAGGTTAACATAAGGAGAAGTTGGATGAAGGGTATATGGGAATTTCCTGTACTATTTTTGTAACTCTTCTATAAGTCTAAAATATCTTTAAAATGACTGTTAAAAAAAAAGTACAGGCATATTCAGACAACTATATGTAGTTTAGTATGCCTGGAGAATGGGGTTTTTCAATACAAAAAACCCTTGGGACTAACCCAGGTCTCTTAAATAGGAAAAGTCCCAGGTGATTCTAATAGTCACTTCTGGTTTAAATCCCTTGAACTAAAGTGTTATTGAAGAAGTGGAACTGACTAGTGCAATCAACTATTTAGAAATGGAGGCTAAGTGGTGTGACAAGTTAAGAGAAACTTGCAGGTTTCTGCTCAGGTAGGAGTGGATGGAGATAAGATTGAAAAGTTCAATGTTGGACATGATGAGTGTGAGGGGTCTCTGGAAAAACCAGCTGAAGATGTTCAGTAGGCTGGTAAAAGTTTTGGACTAGAAAAACAGATCTGGCAGTCATCACATAACATTATGGTAAACTGAGGCTGGGCACGGTGACTCATGCCTGTAAGCTCAGCACTCTGGGAGGCCAAGGAGGATTGCTTGAGGACAGGTGTTTGAGACCAGACTGGGCAGTATAGTGAGACTCGATATCTCCACCAAAAAAATAAACAAATAAATTAGCCAGGCATGGTGGTGCATGACTGTAGTTCCAGCTACTTGGGAAGCTGAGGTGGGAGGATCACTTGAGCTCAGAAGTCTGAGGCTGCAGTAGCTGTCCATGCCACTGCATTCAAGCCTGGGTAATAGAGGAAGACTGTCCTTAAAAAACAAAAACAAAAACATGTGGTAGCTGGTTGAAGTAGATGAGATGGATGCAGAGTAGGAGACATGGATGATAGTCAAGGGCTAAATCCATGAATACCAACATTTAAGGTGTTGATAAAGAGAGATGAGTGTTCAAAGAGTAAGAAGGAATCTCAGGAGAACATTGGCCAGACCAAAGAACATGGATTTTTCAAGAAGAAGCACTGCAGACAGTTCTACATGTTATAGGGAAATCAAGTTTGGAAAGATTTTTAGTGTCTGGTGGCTTTAGCCCTTTGGTGAGCACTAGTGACCTGAAGGGGAGAAAATTCACTTTGGTGGTGAAAATAAAAGCAACCAGGGAACAATGGGATGAGATGTAAGGAAATAGAGGTAGTGAGTGAAGACAGGCTTTTCTTTCTTTCTTTCTTTCTTTTTTTTTATGAGTCAGAGTCTTACTCTGTCGCCCAGGCTGGACTGCAGAGGTATACTCCAGCCACTGCAGCCTCGACCTGCTAGTTCAGGCAATCCTTCCACCTCAACCTTCCAAGTAGCTGGAAACACAGGTGCATGTCACCACACCTGGCTAATTTTTTGATTTATTTTTGAGGCAGGGTCTCGTCAAGCTGCCCAGGCTGGTCTCAGACCTCTGGGCTCAGGCAATCCTCTTGCCTCGACCTCCCAAAGTGCTAGGATTACAGGCGCGAACACTGTGCCTGGCCAACACTGGCTTTTCATGCAGGCTTGTTGTCATAGTGGAAAGGGAAAAGAGAGCATGATGGCTATTTAAAAAAAAATTTTTTTAAGACAAAGGCTTGAGCATGTTTATAATCTGAGTGAATACTGCCAGAAAAGAGGAAATAGTTACAGATGCAGGAGCAAGAGAGGGCACATTGGGAGGGGCAGGGTCACAGAGGAGTCAGGAGGGAGGAAGAACCTGAAGGAAGTAGATGGAAGAATTAGTCTTGGAGAGAAAGAATCTTGTCCCCTCCCCTGAGACAGGAAGCCAGCAGGAAAGTAAGGATGCAGGTGAGTTCACAGGTGCCAGGAGCAGGAACACAAGAAGGTAAGGACATTCCTATTTGATCCCATCTGTTTTCTCTGTTAAGTAGCTGGGAAATGGTCAGAGTAGGGAGAATGGTAAGATCTTGTAATGGTGGCTCCTGTGGAGACTGAAGGAGGGAGTGGTTAGTCTGCCTGCAGTGTTGATGGTCCTGTACTGCACCTATATTCATCAGGCTGAGGCTCAACTATAACAACTGTGTAATTTCCTCTAGCAATATCCAACCGCCTAGGTCTAGGAGGGCCATACTGACAGACTGATCCGGGACTGATTTTTATCTCTAAGACAGGCACAGAGAACTAAGGGCCAAGGGATAGCCTGGGTAAGAAGAGGAAGAAAGTAATCAGGAAGGGTCTTTTGGAGGAGAAAAAGACTGAAACATAGGCATAGTCTCTGAAAGGAGGGAACATTTAAAGTGCAGAGTATGTTTAATGTACCTGTTTTAAAGCAGCACAGCCATTTTACTTAGGCCTCATATTTTGAAATCCCTTAGCTGCACAGCTTGCATGCCCCATATGCTGTTTGCCATGTAATCATTAATGAAAAGAAGGTTTTAGTCTTAGAAATTAGCAATTATACGGAACCCCTTGAGCATGTCCTGCTTACTAACAATTTTTTTTTTAGGTATTTGTATTAATACTTTGTTATCAGCTGCCCACGATGACCTCCAGCATACCACTGGGAGTCATGCTTACTGATACATTGTTATTACCCAACTGTGACTATCCCAGCCCACCACCTGAGATCCCTGAATGTGGATGCCTGGCAATGTCAAGATATGTAATCTATGTGACTGCTACAGAAACCAAAAAATACAATTTTGGACACTCCCTTTGGCCCAAACCTCCTCTGTGTTTAAACCCCTTAGCTTTAGGGGTTTGCGGTAGAGCCCTTAAATATTCCTAGTCTTCAGCCACACTTGCCTTGGAGTGTCAGCTTCCTTTCCATCTGGGAAAGGTAAATAATAAACTTTACTTTTTTCTACTTTCTTCCTTGTCACAATCTTGAATTACTCCCATGGCACCGGGCCATCTTGCCTCAGTTTACCCTTTCAGCCTAAAAATGAGAAGGCTGAAAGGTTGTAGTCAGGATATTGGGAGTTTAAGACTTTTTATATGAAGTGGACCTGGATGATTTCACCTATCCAACCACTCATTCACCCACCCACCCATCTATCCAGTCAGTGGGAAATCCTGCCCAGGTAGTGGCCATAGCAAAGAAGGTGGAAAACAAGAGGACAGGAAACCAGACAGTCAACCAGGAGGAGGAATCTGAACTCGAGGTTAGGCTAATCGTGGGAAAGTAAACACCTTCCCACCATTCCTTCTTTCTCCCTTTTCCTCACTGGTCCTCAAAATAGGAGTTGGTGGAAGACAGTAACTAGGATAGGTAGAAAGTTGCCTCACTGTACTTAATGTGCCTTATGGAGGGTGGAAGCTCTTCACAAGAGGGTGGAGATTCAGTGCCTTTGGAAGGGACTGGGGCATTTGGAGACAGTTGACCTCCAGACACAGGGCACAAGGCTTCAGAAGATGTACTCTTGACTCCAGTAGAAATAGGAAGCCCTTTCAGCAAAGGAGAGTCAGGTTTCACTGGAGGCAAAGCATTTTGGGAAGACTGAAGACGTAGCAATATTAATTAGAGTGGAATAGATAGCCCCGAGACCAACACCAACTACTAAGAGATACCCTGGTCTTTTTTTTTCCCCCTGTTTAACTTCTGTATTCAACTTGATATGATTTTTATGCTAAAATTACCAGGTTAGTTACTTTTTAAACAAAAATTTGCAGGTGTTTTTCTTTTAAGACAGGGTCTCACACTGTCATCCAGGTTGGAGGGCAGTGGCATGATAACAGCTCACTGCAGCCTCAACCTCCTAGGCCCAAGTGATCCTTTTGCCTCAGCCTCCTGAGAAGCTGGGACTACAGGCACGTGCCACCACACCTAGCTAATTTTTCCATTTTTTATAGGCACAAGGTCTTGTTGTGTTGCCCAAGCTGACTTCAAATCCTGGGCTCAAGCAATCCTTCCACCTTAGCCTCCCAAAGCGCTCAGATTATAGGCATGAGCTACCGCACCTGGCCAGGTGTTTGTTTTTAAATCACTTTCACAGTATATAATGAAACACAGGTCAAGTGACATATTCTTCTATGTCTCCATCAATATATCTGAAATGGACATGTATATCTCTGCCTTGTCTAAGATGTATAGATCATGGTTACAGGAAAACTCTCTTTCAGAAGAGTAGGAACAGCATGTGGAATTCTCTGGACAGCAAGCTAGACAGCAAACCCATCAAAGTACCTAAATGTCCAGACCCCCCCCCTCATCTTTTCATTTTACTTAGGAATGCAAACACACAATAGAAAGGGTCTACACTGGAGTTCAGAGCAAGTGGAGAGTAAAGGCTTCCAAGTGGACCTAAGATATCTAGCTCAAAGGCAGTGGTCAGTGAAGTGGCTGTGCTGGACTGCTTTGGACCAAGTTGGGAACTAGAGTACAGCATAAGAGCCCGAACACTTGTAGGTAAAAAAATGTGGGCCCCATAGGGTTTATGAACAAACTTTCAGGTAGTAAAGAAGAAATAAATTAATATGTAATAGAATTTAGCAGTCTAGGTCATCATATTAAATCAATCCTTCTCCAGCCAGGAAGCAACATCATCTTCTGTTTGGTTGACTTTGTACCTGGTCCTCATCCTGCTCTGATGCTTTGCATTAGGAAGTCAATACATCTCACGATAAGAAGCACAGTTTCCACTAAGCAAGACCCAACTTTGGTTGAGTTGGACTAGTCATAGCAGTGTTTGGCAATCAACAATAATAAAATTACAAAGACCCAGATTGCTTTATATATACAAGTTTATATATATATAATTATATATATATATATATCTTTTTTTACTGGACTTGAGGGGATTTTAGAACATATTTCCAGTGACT